>NC_141535.1:213490000-213790000 GCF_021556685.1 Rattus norvegicus | reverse complement strand
TTCCCAGGCCACATGCAGAGGTGCCAGGTGGGGGGGAACATCTGGAGACTCAGGTAAGGGTCTCATGCCTTGCTGCTCCTCCATATGGGGGTACATTCAGCAACACCCAGTTGGGATGACCTTTTCAAATGTGAGGGGTTGGGGGAAATGACAGCTGGGTGCCCCAAGATGGCAGTTGCTTGGCTCAGAAGACTCATAGCAACTCAGAGAGTAAGAATGGATGCCTTCTGCAACAGCGCAGACAGATTCGGGGGACATTATATTAAGCAAAACAAAACAAATACAGCATGATCTTATTTGTGGAATCCGAAAGAGTTAAACTTAGAGAAGCAGACAATATTCAAAATGGCATCAAATGTTGACAGATGGTAAATGATACAAAATCATGTGAAATGGTAACACTCAGAGAACCGTAGGCATGTGAAATGTATCCTTTGACAGCCGATGCTTGGTGAACTGTGAATTTTCCTGAGTGTTCTACAAAGGCGTGAAAGTTAAGAAATACTTTTTAAGCACTGTGCGCTAGGAAAAACAAGCTTCACTTCCCAAGGAGATTTTAGTTCTGCAAAAGATACACGACCAAATTGCTGTAACACATGCTAACAGATGCATACATTCAGACATAAAAGTGTGCAGAAGGAGAAGAGAATTTTACTAGTAAAATATATCTTTGTATTATGCAAAATATGCAAAATAAGAAAAACTTGGAGAATTATTATATGTCACGATCTGAGATGATTATTGTTAGTAACACTTCATTGAAGTTGACTTTCACTGTTTATATCATGCGAGCATGCTAACATCTCTCTCTCTCTCTCTCTCTCTCTGTGTGTGTGTGTGTGTGTGTGTGTGTCCAGTCACCTCTCTAGTGCTGGCTTTGCCCCCTTCACTCACATCCTGGTGGAGTATTTTCCTTGGCTGGAAAGGCTAATATGAAACCTCCATTTTAACAGTGCACTGTATCCATTTGCTTCCCTCCAACGTTGACATTTTCTAACACTTTCAGCTATTCTGTATTCTAAATTATTGGAGGAAAATATTTCTGTGAAAGGTAAGTTTGTTGTTATTGTTTTTAGATTTTTGAGACAGGGTGTCCTTATAAAGCCCAGGTTGGCCTTCTGCTTGCAAAGTCTGCCTTGGTGCCTTGAGTGCTAAATGAGCCCCATCATATCTGGCTTGTAACTTTTTATACATACTCACTCAGGTATGTTTCTTCCCTCCATTTTACAACATGTGATGCTAAAGCCCATGCCATTTTCTACTTCTTTTAAAATAATTGCTTATAAAAAGACAATTTTATCATATTACCTACTAGTGAAAATGCATGCTAAAATAACAAAATAGTAACTTAAGGTTCTGTGTTAAATTAACCATTTATCACCAATGTGAAGCTGTAACTCTTCACTTGAGCTGGGTCTAGTGGTGCATGCCTGTCATGGAAGCCTATATTTGAGGAGGCTGGGGCGTGAAGATTGCAAACTGAAGGCTTGCTTCAAGGTATGTTCATGACCAGCCTAGACAACTTAGTGAGACCGATTTGAAAATAGAAAGTGAATGTGGATATGGACCTAGCTCAGTGGTGTAGTGTTTGATTACTGTGAGAGCAAGTTTTCAGTGCCCAGTCGACACTAACTAGAGTCATTTGGAAAAAGGGAAGAACCTCAACCCCCACCCTCGGCCTGTGGGTACTGCCCCCACCACACTGGCCTGTGGGTAAACCTGTGGTGAATTTTCTTGAGTGGCAATTGACAGAGCTTGTCGGAGCTCATTGTGAGCAGTGAGGATTCTGGGCTGTTGTCCTGTGTGCTTTAAGAAAACAAGACTGAGTAAGACAAGGAGAGCAAGCCAGTAATCAGCATTCCTCCATGGTCTCTACTTCAGTTCCTGCCTTGAACTCCTGCCCTGACGTTTCCAGATGCTGGTTCTACGAACTATAAGATGCAAGGACCCCTTCCTCTCCAAGTTGCTTGTGGCTGTGCTGTTTTGTTACAGCAACAGAAACCCTAAGACATTTGTCTGGAATGAGTAGGGCCCTTAGTTCATCCACCAGAGCAGAAGAGAAGTTTATTTAATTCTTCAAACTCTGAAAGAAAATTTCGATATGAAATGGATCAAAGGAAGTATTGTATTAAATTTTTTTCTAGTTTAATTATTTTCTATATAGCTTCCCCCACACACACAAATTCCCCACTGTAGGTTTCATTATATATTGGAAATGTTTCTGTGTGTTCATGGAAGTAAATGGAAAAGATAAATTACCCAATAGACTACCAGTTACAGATGAAAGTTACCTTAGCCTCTTGAGGAAAAAAAAATCAAGGTTTAGAAAGGTTTAAAGGGGAGTGTGCCTTACAAACCTTTATAGGATAAATAATCAATGGGATTTTTTTTGTAGGATAATACAGCAACATCCGACACATTCTTTTTTTTTTTTTTTTTTTTTTTTT
The DNA here is from genome assembly GCF_021556685.1 of Rattus norvegicus. NCBI lineage: Eukaryota > Metazoa > Chordata > Mammalia > Rodentia > Muridae > Rattus > Rattus norvegicus. The sequence continues at coordinate 213,787,553 of NC_141535.1, read as the reverse complement.
TTGGTTCTTTTTTTCGGAGCTGGGGACCGAACCCAGGGCCTTGCGCTTCCTAGGTAAGCGCTCTACCACTGAGCTAAATCCCCAGCCCCGATTCGACACATTCTTAAAGGTGCGTGACTATCGTTACTGTTTTAAAGCAACGTGCAGACAAGTTTTCCTTGTCCTCGAAGGGTGGGAAATGGCCTGGATGATGAGAATGGTAAAATCCTCAGCAGCTAATTTACACTCGTGCCCTTCAAACTCCCCTGCCATTCAAGACTCTCATAGGTGTGGTGAGAGAGCATAAACGTGTTATCGACTGTTACATGCTGTCCCCAAAGTACCCCTGACAGATGTGTTAATGATTTGTGCGACAGTGGAACAGTCAGCAGTAGAGCGAGAGAGAGAGAGCAGAAGTGAAAGCTTGTATAATCCTCAAACAGCCAACCAACCACTGAATAATTAAGGCACAGCAGATGAAAAATATGTCTAGCAAACCCCCGCTGCTCACCCTTCCATTGTATAACGAAGAACAGGCTTCACGGAGTAAGTCTCTCCACACATGTTCCACAGTGGATGTTCTAGCCATTCTATGGAGACAGACCCTGAATGAATTCATGAATTGAGTACAGAGACGAGGGTAGGCAATTAGAAGGATGCTAAATAATTTTCTAGTACTTAGTGTTTAAAGCCTCCTCAGAGAGTCCTTTTATGTAACCCATATTCCCAGTAAGACGTGGTAACAAATAAAATAGATTAACTACAACCACAGAAAGCCTTCAACAACCATGCAAAGTTTCATAAAATGCCAATGTGAGAGAAATAAAGTTTGTTTTTACCTTACCCAACTGAAATTCACCACTTTCTTAATGTGCAGGGTTGCCTGTTGGGGGTTTTATAGCTAAGGCTTGCCAATTTTCAATCTCTCTGAAATGGATGCTTTTTCCCCTTTATAATCCGGGAACATTTTTCCTAAGAGACTTTCTAAAATCTTTATGTAAAATATACAAAATGTACGTGCATGTGTGTTGGTGTCCCCCGTGTGTTTTGCATTACTTCCATTAAATGATCAGAGACATGAGAAGATACATTTCCCTGCCTTCTAAGAGCTATTGATTGGAATGTATGAAGTTGTTTGGAGTTAAGATCTCAAGAAGTTACGTGAAGTAGTTAGTACCGGGTGGGGTGTGTGTAATTGCGTGTACACATTCTCACCTTGTGTTGTTTACTGAGATAGTGTGGGGGCCATGGAGCTGTGGGACAGGGAGCCTGAGCCAGGGCAAGAGTGGGGTTGAGGGCCAGGAAGTAAAGCCTGAATGACAACACTTGGGCTGACTGCATAGCCTTGGCTGACCTAGAACTTGCTCTGTAGACCAGGTTGGCCTCCAACTCAGACCTACTTTGTCTCTCAAGTGCTGAGATTAACCACTTGCACCACCGAACCACACGAAGCCCACCTTTATTCCTCTGTATGAATGCAGCTATACACAATGTGTGCTTACGGAGGTCAGAGGGCAGCCTTGGGAGGTTGGTCATGATCTGTCTGTCTTGAGATAGAGTCTCTGTTGGTTTCCTGCTGTATACACCATGCTAACTGCCCGCCAAGCTTCTAGGCATTCCCCTGTCTCCAATCCCCACCTCTCCACAGGAGCATGCGGGTTACAGACTTTGAGCTACTGTGTCCAAATTTTCTCTACAGGGTCTAAGGATCCAAATTCAAGTAGCTCCTCCCATTAGCAGGGAAAGCGCTTCTCAGGGAGCCACATCCTCGTCCCAGGCTCTCTTCGACGCTGCTCTTTATATCTGGATTCATATATTTTAGGCTTAAACGCTGTCACTATTACTTTGCTTCTCAGAGTCTAAACGTTTTTACCCTTCAACATATTAGATATTTTATTTTGTGATTTTTGTTTTGTCTTAAAATGGCACTCCTTAAAGCCAGAGAGATGACTGCTCTTCCTGACGATACAGGTTTAGTTTCTAACACCCACATCGCGGCTCATAACTGTCTGTAACTCCAGGCCCAGGAGAACTATTCCACGGTACTATTTCTCACCTGTGTGGACACCGGGCACACACATCCATGCAGACAAAACACTGCACAGATGAAATAATTAAAATTAAAAAATAGAAATCCTTGATTACAATATTAAGCACTTTGGGAATGTAATCAACTATTCCCAAGCCATAGGAGGTGCACCTGGATTCCCGGCAACATTAAACGTATGTTATGAGGTTGCTCTATGGACTCTAGACACTAAGATGACCTCTAGTTAAACAGAGCCGTTTTAAATTGATCAAATTAATTATTCATGTTTTTAATGTATCTGTTCCTATCTCATTGGCTCCCTTTGTAATTGTCAGTTGTTACTGTATTGCCTCTCTCTCTTGCAGACTCAACATAAATCCGACAGTGTTAATAACATGCATCATCTTCTCACACCCTCTGTTCCACCTATGACTTACAGAAATTCCAACATAATGTGGATGTCCAGGAGACTGACTGTTCCAAATCGGTAACTATGATATTATATCAATTCTCAAAGACTCATGGAAGAACTCAGCATGTAAAAAATAGAGGAAGCTATACTGTAATTATTACAGAATTTTTTCAAAAACTGTAATGCTAAGTTCTAAATGCCGAAATCATAAATTTGTTTGTAATCAGTATTTATCGTTTTCTGGCCATCTATATTATATTTACTCTATTTGCACAAGCTCAAATTTCTTTTGGGGGAAGTGCTACCTCCCAATGCGTGTAACCTGAGTCAGATTGTGAATTAAATATTACATCGTTCTCTGCAAGTAAGGGCATCAGAGGCTGTCAGTTGCCCACAGTAGGAGCAGAACTAGAGGAAGGAGAGTAAGGGGCTTGGCATCAAAGACCAAAATAGTAAGTGAAAACCAGAGAGGGAGTGGCCCCTTAAATTATTAGGTAACACTGCCTTATCCTCACCTCCATTCTGATCCCAGTGTCCACTCTCTCTCTCTCTCTTTTTTTTTTCCAACTCTAGAAACAGAATGTCCCTGGGTTGTAGTCTGGATACCGCGCTTACTAACTTTGGTCCAGATCTATGTACATGTGGCTGTCAGCGAATGGGAAATGAGCAGAGACTGTGAGTGTAGCTTCCTGATTGCAATCTTTCTTAAAAGAGGTTGTCTGTCTCCTCAGTTCCCGGCCTACTTTTTGTGTGAGAAACTGAAGATGGCAAGGATAAGATCCGGGTGTGCTGTCACAGGGAAACAGCCAACTGAGGTCCGTGGAGGACTCTGTAGAGCAGACCGCTTCCATGACTTAACTGCAGCCTGTACGAGAGAGGATGGACTTTGTTATACTTAATTTGCGTTCACTAGGTTTTGGACTATTGCTGGCCCTCGTACACAAGGATAATTATATCTCCTCCTTCCCAAAACTTTGAATTATAAGTAGACCGAAAGCAAGGAGGGAGACCAGTTGGAGTTAATTTTAGTGACTGTCAAGATTCTAAGAAGCCCTGGAGCCTGGATCACCTTCTCTAGAATGCCAGTTTAGTTCCCACCAATCTCAAAACTAATTTTGCAAATGTTCCATTGATTCTGTGACATACCTGTGATCTTTTCAACAAACCCTGTTTGTTTAATTTTGTCAAAATTCATTTTGCAATTTGGAGTACTATGTGTGGAGCAATACAAATTTCATATTTAAGAATATTTCCTAAAGAGGAACAATCAATCCTCCATTGTTGGTGGGATTGCAAGCTGGTACAACCATTCTGGAAATCAGTCTGGAGGTTCCTCAGAAAATTGGACATTGCACTACCTGAGGACCCAGCTATACCACTCCTGGGCATACACCCAAAAGATGTTCCAACATACAACAACGACACATGTTCCACTATGTTCATAGCATCCTTATTTATAATAGCCAGAAGCTGGAAAGAACCCAGATGCCCTTCAACAGAGGAATGGATACAGAAAATGTAGTACATCTACACAATGGAGTAAATAGTAGTAAATAGTAGTTTTTAGCTATCAAAAACAATGACCACATGAAATTCTTAGGCAAATGAATGAATCTAGAAAAATCATCCTGAATGTGGTAACCCAGTCACAAAAGAACACACATGCTATGCACTCACTGATAAGTGGATATTAGCCCAAAAGTTCAGATTACTCGAGATAAAATCCATAGACCACATGAAGCTCAAGAAGTTGGAAAAACAAAGAGTGGATGCTTCAGTCCTTCTTAAAAGGGAAAACAAACATACTCACAGGAGGAAATACAGAGACAAAGTGTGGAGCAGAGTCTGAGGGAAAGGTCATCCAGAGACTGTCCTACCTGGGGATCTATCCCATGTACAGTCACCAAACCCAGACAATATTGTGGAGCCAAAAAGTGCAGGCTGACAGGAGCCTGCTATAGCTGTCTCCTGAGAGGCTCTGCCATAGCCTGACAAATACAGAGGCAGATGCTCTTAGCCAACCACTGGACTGAGAACAGGACCCCCAGTGGAGGAGTTACAAAAAGGATTGAAGGAGCTGAAGGAGTTTTCAACCTCACACGAAGAACAACAATATCAACCAACCAGACCCCACCAGAGCTCCCAGGGACTAAACCACCAACCAAAGAGTACATATGGAGGGACCCATGACTCCAGCTGCATATGTAGCAGAGGATGGCCTTATCGGGCATCATTGAGAGGCAAGGCCCTTGGCCCTGTGAAGGCTCAATTCCGCTGTGTAGGAGAAAGTCAGGGTAGGGAAATGGGAGGGAGTGGGTGGCTGGTTGCGGGAACACTCTCATAAAGACAGGGGGATGGGGTGTGGGGAGTGAGGGGTAGGATACAGGGACTCCAGAGGGGAAATCTGGAAACACATTTGAAATGTAAATAAAGAAAATATCCAATAAAAAAAAGAAGAAAAGAATATTTCCTAATGTTAAATATTCTAGCATTGATGTTATTGACTCAATGTTTTCAGTAGGTTTTTTGCCTTTTGAAATACCTTTCTATGCAATTTCAGAGACAAACTATACCCAAAAGTTCTTCCTACTTTTCCAGAGATGACAAAAGTAATTATTTTTATCACATGGTGGTCATTTCAGAAGAAGAAAGGTGAGGCACTTTTATTCATATGGTCTAATGTGGTGGCGAGCAGCTATTGCAACTCTTTCCATGGAATAATTATGCCTAGGTCTTTCAGTAAAACAATGTTGCAACTTAAACCTGAGGACAGTAACTTTATCTCCAATGCAGAGCTGCGCATGCATGTGTATATGCGGTATGACTGTGTTGCCTGAGGTAGAATCAGGCCTAAGGAGGGAAGGCTGGGATGACAAAGGACACAGTAGACAGAATGGAGTAGCAATGTTCATCTTCCAGTGACTCACAAAGCCGAGCCTTTGACTGTAGCCATGATGGGTGCCACGAATTCTTTGCCTATTGTTTCCAAACCTAATTTATAGTTTCTTTCATAAATTAAAAGGAAGTTGTTCCACATATTGTGTATTTAAGCTCACTGTTCTGCTTTGGAGGTCCAGCTGCTAACAATGAACTCGGCTGTGGATCTTAATAAACACATGTTTGAAATCTGTTTTGCTCTCTCATTTAACTTTGTCTGGGAACTTCTGTTTAGCATTGTGACAAGTGGGTTACCGTGACCCAGGGGTGTTAAGTATAAAACCGAGACAGTGGTTAATGCTGACTTGTCCTTTCTTTTTTCTAAAAGAGTATAAGCTGAGGTGTGGTAGCACATGCTTGGGATGCAACCTTGGATCACAGAGGCAGGAGGATCAGGAGCTCTGTTTCATGGCTACTTGGAAAATCTCCTGGGCTATCAGAGACCTTTTTCCCAGCAACAAAAATAATAGTATAAAGCAAACCAACAAGAGTAAAAAGAAGTTCATTCTCCACTCACTGAGACTTGCTTCCTTTGGCATGATCTGAATTACTATTGTCCAAGAGTAACTTTATAATGTGGAACATTTAATTTGCTTATTAAGAATATGCCGAGTGTAGCCCGTGTCAAATGAAAAACATACTGGTGAATTTCCATGATTGTCAAGTCGACCACATTCTAAAAATCATTAGCAACTCGACTTAGCTTAATGAGCTTAGTTTCTTCATATTTACGCTAAAACTTCTTAATTTGTTTACAAAGAAACTAAGACTGCTTTTCCTGTAAGCATTGAGATTTATATTAATTTACTGCACGGGTTGGGGATTTAGCTCAGCGGTAGAGCTAGCAAGCACAAGGACCTGGGTTCGGTCCCCAGCTCTGAAAAAAAGAAAAGAAAAAAAAATTTACTGCACAAACTTAGTCAAGGATTTTAACACTTTACCCTTTTTTTAGGGACTGATAAAAAAATATGACTTCTGAAAACCACAAGAGATTTTATTTTGTTTACTTCATATGGGCATGTGTACACATGCGCCTGTCCCATGGTGTTGTCGTGAGGATAAGAGGACAATACTAGTGAACTCTCCTGCCCCCTTCTAAGACCCTGCAGTCAAACTCAAGCCCACTTGCGAATCGCAACTGATCTATTTCCACTGCCTCAAGGATGTTTTTAAGATTTTAATAAGAGGTTTATTTATGGAGTTTTAGATAAATATACATTAAATTCTATGAGACCTAAAAAAGGATCTGTACTGTGTACCACTTAATATTTACTCATTCAAGTAAGGCACATCTATTAAGCACCTGCTGTATAACAGGCCATAAGTAAAGCCATGGATAAAAAGAAATGTCCTAGGCAAAGGGGATGGGGAGAGGGGAAGTGGATGGGGGGTTTGTGGAGGGGTAGCAGGGAAGGCGAATATCATTTGGAATTTAAACAAATAAAACAATTAATTAAAATAAAATAAGTGTCCTGTTTTCGTAGTGTTTAGAATCTGCCATACAGTAAATGCAAAAGTTTGGATATATGATCTGCCCGCACACATATGCACCCTACATATGTGACTTTTCTGTCCCTGTGATAAAATAGCGAGGCAGCTTACGGAAGGCAGAGTCAGTTTGGGGTTATGGTTCCGGAGAGGTAAGAGTCCATTATGGCTTGGGAGGCATGGCAGCAGGCAGAAGGCAGAACAGGAAACTGAAAACTCACATCACCATCAACTGGAAGCACAAGGCAAGCACAGGGCAAGAACTAGAAGAGAATTGAGTCTGTGACACTCTCAAATCCTGCTCCCTGCCAATGCTCCCCCCACCCCCCCCCCGCCCAGTGATGTGCTTTCCCCGCAAAGCCACACCTCCTAAACCTTCCCAAGCAGCACTACCAGCTGGGGACCAAGTGTTTAAATACCTGAGCCTCTGGGCTTTTCATTCAAACCACTGTATATCCATACATAACTTACAAATCAGATGATATTAAAAGTTATGAAGAAAAATAAAGCAAGGCATAAAAACATCCAGCAGATTGTGTAGGGTCTTTATTCTTATGGATTATTTAGTTTTGGTGGTGGACATAATTAAAAAAAATGTGGAGAGAGAGACCCAACCGCGGAGAGAGAGACCCAACTGCCTGGTCAGGTGGGCACTCCTGAGGCTGCAGAGCGGAAGAGACCACCAACACTGCTCACCCCTGCCCACATCCCTGGCCCAAGAGGAAACTGTATAAGGCCTCTGGGCTCCCGTGGGGGAGGGCCCAGGAGCGGCAGGACCCCTGCCTGAGACACCGCTGGAACCTGAAGGAAACAGACCGGATAAACAGTTCTCTGCACCCAAATCCCGTGGGAGGGAGAGCTGAACCTTCAGAGAGGCAGACAAGCCTGGGAAACCAGAAGAGACTGCTCTCTGCACACACATCTCGGACGCCAGAGGAAAAAGCCAAAGACCATCTGGAACCCTGGTGCACTGAAGCTCCCGGAAACGGCAGCACAAGTCTTCCTGGTTGCTGCCGCTGCAGAGAGCCCCTGGGCAGCACCCCACGAGCGAACTTGAGCCTCAGGACCACAGGTAAGACCAAATTTTCTGCTGCAAGAAAGCTGCCTGGTGAACTCAAGACACAGGCCCACAGGAACAGCTGAAGACCTGTAGAGAGGAAAAACTACACGCCCGAAAGCAGAACACTCTGTCCCCATAACTGACTGAAAGAGAGGAAAACAGGTCTACAGCACTCCTGACACACAAGCTTATAGGACAGTCTAGCCACTGTCAGAAATAGCAGAACAAAGTAACACTAGAGATAATCTGATGGCGAGAGGCAAGCGCAGGAACCCAAGCAACAGAAACCAAGACTACATGGCACCATCGGAGCCCAATTCTCCCATCAAAACAAACATGGAATATCCAAACACACCAGAAAAGCAAGATCTAGTTTCAAAATCATTTTTTGATCATGATGCTGGAGGACTTCAAGAAAGACGTGAAGAACTCCCTTAGAGAACAAGTAGAAGCCTACAGAGAGGAATCGCAAAAATGCCTGAAAGAATCGCAAAAATCCCTGAAAGAATTCCAGGAAAACATAAATAAACAAGTAGAAGCCCATAGAGAGGAGACACAAAAATCCCTGAAAGAATTTCAGGAAAACATAAATAAACAAGTAGAAGCCCATAGAGAGGAGACACAAAAATCCCTGAAAGAATTCCAGGAAAACACAATCAAACAGTTGAAGGAATTAAAAATGGAAATAGAAGCAATCAAGAAAGAACACATGGAAACAACCCCGGATATAGAAAACCAAAAGAAGAGACAAGGAGCTGTAGATATAAGCTTCACCAACAGAATACAAGAGATGGAAGAGAGAATCTCAGGAGCAGAAGATTCCATAGAAATCATTGACTCAACTGTCAAAGATAATGTAAAGCGGAAAAAGCTACTGGTCCAAAACATACAGGAAATCCAGGACTCAATGAGAAGATCAAACCTAAGGATAATAGGTATAGAAGAGAGTGAAGACTCCCAGCTCAAAGGACCAGTAAATATCTTCAACAAAATCATAGAAGAAAACTTCCCTAACCTAAAAAAAGAGATACCCATAGACATACAAGAAGCCTACAGAACTCCAAATAGATTGGACCAGAAAAGAAACACCTCCCGTCACATAATTGTCAAAACACCAAACGCACAAAATAAAGAAAGAATATTAAAAGCAGTAAGGGAAAAAGGTCAAGTAACATATAAAGGGAGACCTATCAGAATCACACCAGACTTCTCGCCAGAAACTATGAAGGCCAGAAGATCCTGGACTGATGTCATACAGACCCTAAGAGAACACAACTGCCAGCCCAGGTTACTGTATCCAGCAAAACTCTCAATTAACATTGATGGAGAAACCAAGATATTCCATGACAAAACCAAATTTACACAATATCTTTCTACAAATCCAGCACTACAAAGGATAATAAATGGTAAAGCCCAACATAAGGAGGCAAGCTATACCCTAGAAGAAGCAAGAAACTAATCGTCTTGGCAACAAAACAAAGAGAATGAAAGCACACAAACATAACCTCACATCCAAATATGAATATAACGGGAAGCAATAATCACTATTCCTTAATATCTCTCAATATCAATGGCCTCAACTCCCCAATAAAAAGACATAGATTAACAAACTGGATACGCAACGAGGACCCTGCATTCTGCTGCCTACAGGAAACACACCTCAGAGACAAAGACAGACACTACCTCAGAGTGAAAGGCTGGAAAACAACTTTCCAAGCAAATGGTCAGAAGAAGCAAGCTGGAGTAGCCATTCTAATATCAAATAAAATCAATTTCCAACTAAAAGTCATCAAAAAAGATAAGGAAGGACACTTCATATTCATCAAAGGAAAAATCCACCAAGATGAACTCTCAATCCTAAATATCTATGCCCCAAATACAAGGGCACCTACATATGTAAAAGAAACCTTACTAAAACTCAAAACACACATTGCACCTCACACAATAATAGTGGGAGATTTCAACACCCCACTCTCATCAATGGACAGGTCATGGAAACAGAAATTAAACAGAGATGTAGACAGACTAAGAGAAGTCATGAGCCAAATGGACTTAACGGATATTTATAGAACATTCTATCCTAAAGCAAAAGGATATACCTTCTTCTCAGCTCCTCATGGTACTTTCTCCAAAATTGACCATATAATTGGTCAAAAAACGGGCCTCAACAGGTACAGAAAGATAGAAATAATCCCATGCGTGCTATCGGACCACCACGGCCTAAAACTGGTCTTCAATAACAATAAGGGAAGAATGCCCACATATACGTGGAAATTGAACAATGCTCTACTCAATGGTAACCTGGTCAAGGAAAAAATAAAGAAAGAAATTAAAAACTTTTTAGAATTTAATGAAAATGAAGATACAACATACCCAAACTTATGGGACACAATGAAAGCTGTGCTAAGAGGAAAACTCATAGCGCTGAGTGCCTGCAGAAAGAAACAGGAAAGAGCATATGTCAGCAGCTTGACAGCACACCTAAAAGCTCTAGAACAAAAAGAAGCAAATACACCCAGGAGGAGTAGAAGGCAGGAAATAATCAAACTCAGAGCTGAAATCAACCAAGTAGAAACAAAAAGGACCATAGAAAGAATCAACAGAACCAAAAGTTGGTTCTTTGAGAAAATCAACAAGATAGATAAACCCTTAGCCAGACTAACAAGAGGACACAGAGAGTGCGTCCAAATTAACAAAATCAGAAATGAAAAGGGAGACATAACTACAGATTCAGAGGAAATTCAAAAAATCATCAGATCTTACTATAAAAACCTATATTCAACAAAACTTGAAAATCTTCAGGAAATGGACAATTTCCTAGACAGATACCAGGTATCGAAGTTAAATAAGGAACAGATAAACCAGTTAAACAACCCCATAACTCCTAAGGAAATAGAAGCAGTCATTAAAGGTCTCCCAACCAAAAAGAGCCCAGGTCCAGACGGGTTTAGTGCAGAATTCTATCAAACCTTCATAGAAGACCTCATACCAATATTATCCAAACTATTCCACAAAATTGAAACAGATGGAGCACTACCGAATTCCTTCTACGAAGCCACAATTACTCTTATACCTAAACCACACAAAGACACAACAAAGAAAGAGAACTTCAGACCAATTTCCCGTATGAATATCGACGCAAAAATACTCAATAAAATTCTGGCAAACCGAATTCAAGAGCACATCAAAACAATCATCCACCATGATCAAGTAGGCTTCATCCCAGGCATGCAGGGATGGTTTAATATACGGAAAACCATCAACGTGATCCATTATATAAACAAACTGAAAGAACAGAACCACATGATCATTTCATTAGATGCTGAGGAAGCATTTGACAAAATTCAACACCCCTTCATGATAAAAGTCCTGGAAAGAATAGGAATTCAAGGCCCATACCTAAACATAGTAAAAGCCATATACAGCAAACCAGTTGCTAACATTAAACTAAATGGAGAGAAACTTGAAGCAATCCCACTAAAATCAGGGACTAGACAAGGCTGCCCACTCTCTCCCTACTTATTCAATATAGTTCTTGAAGTTCTAGCCAGAGCAATCAGACAACAAAAGGAGATCAAGGGGATACAGATCGGAAAAGAAGAGGTCAAAATATCACTATTTGCAGATGACATGATAGTATATTTAAGTGATCCCAAAAGTTCCACCAGAGAACTACTAAAGCTGATAAACAACTTCAGCAAAGTGGCTGGGTATAAAATTAACTCAAATAAATCAGTTGCCTTCCTCTATACAAAAGAGAAACAAGCCGAGAAAGAAATTAGGGAAACGACACCCTTCATAATAGACCCAAATAATATAAAGTACCTCGGTGTGACTTTAACCAAGCAAGTAAAAGATCTGTACAATAAGAACTTCAAGACACTGAGGAAAGAAATTGAAGAAGACCTCAGAAGATGGAAAGATCTCCCATGCTCATGGATTGGCAGGATTAATATAGTAAAAATGGCCATTTTACCAAAAGCAATCTACAGATTCAATGCAATCCCCATCAAAATACCAATCCAATTCTTCAAAGAGTTAGACAGAACAATTTGCAAATTCATCTGGAATAACAAAAAACCCAGGATAGCTAAAGCTATCCTCAACAATAAAAGGACTTCAGGGGGAATCACTATCCCTGAACTCAAGCAGTATTACAGAGCAATAGTGATAAAAACTGCATGGTATTGGTACAGAGACAGACAGATAGACCAATGGAATAGAATTGAAGACCCAGAAATGAACCCACACACCTATGGTCACTTGATTTTTGACAAAGGAGCCAAAACCATCCAATGGAAAAAAGATAGCATTTTCAGCAAATGGTGCTGGTTCAACTGGAGGGCAACATGTAGAAGAATGCAGATCGATCCATCCTTATCACCCTGTACAAAGCTTAAGTCCAAGTGGATCAAGGACCTCCACATCAAACCAGACACACTCAAACTAATAGAAGAAAAACTAGGGAAGCATCTGGAACACATGGGCACTGGAAAAAATTTCCTGAACAAAACACCAATGGCTTATGCTCTAAGATCAAGAATCGACAAATGGGATCTCATAAAACTGCAAAGCTTCTGTAAGGCAAAGGACACTGTGGTTAGGACAAAACGGCAACCAACAGATTGGGAAAAGATCTTTACCAATCCTACAACAGATAGAGGCCTTATATCCAAAATATACAAAGAACTCAAGAAGTTAGACCGCAGGGAAACAAATAACCCTATTAAAAATGGGGTTCAGAGCTAAACAAAGAATTCACAGCTGAGGAATGCCGAATGGCTGAGAAACACCTAAAGAAATGTTCAACATCTTTAGTCATAAGGGAAATGCAAATCAAAACAACCCTGAGATTTCACCTCACACCAGTGTGATTGGCTAAGATCAAAAACTCAGGTGACAGCAGATGCTGGCGAGGATGTGGAGAAAGAGGAACACTCCTCCATTGTTGGTGGGATTGCAGACTGGTAAAACCATTCTGGAAATCAGTCTGGAGGTTCCTCAGAAAATTGGACTTGAACTGCCTGAGGATCCAGCTATACCTCTCTTGGGCATATACCCAAAAGATGCCTCAACATATAAAAGAGACACGTGCTCCACTATGTTCATCGCAGCCTTATTTATAATAGCCAGAAAATGGAAAGAACCCAGATGCCCTTCAACAGAGGAATGGATACAGAAAATGTGGTACATCTACACAATGGAATATTACTCAGCTATCAAAAACAACGAGTTTATGAAATTCGTAGGCAAATGTTTGGAACTGGAAAATATCATCCTGAGTGAGCTAACCCAATCACAGAAAGACATACATGGTATGCACTCATTGATAAGTGGCTATTAGCCCAAATGCTTGAATTACCCTAGATCCCTAGAACAAACGAAACTCAAGACGGATGATCAAAATGTGAATGCTTCACTCCTTCTTTAAATGAGGAAAAAGAATACCCTTGGCAGGGAAGGGAGAGGCAAAGATTAAAACAGAGACTGAAGGAACACCCATTCAGAGCCTGCCCCACATGTGGCCCATACATATACAGCCACCCAATTAGACAAGATGGATGAAGCAAAGAAGTGCAGACCGACAGGAGCCGGATGTAGATCGCTCCTGAGAGACACAGCCAGAATACAGCAAATACAGAGGCGAATGCCAGCAGCAAACCACTGAACTGAGAATAGGTCCCCCGTTGAAGGAATCAGAGAAAGAACTGGAAGAGCTTGAAGGGGCTCGAGACCCCAAAAGTACAACAATGCCAAGCAACCAGAGCTTCCAGGGACTAAGCCACTACCTAAAGACTATACATGGACTGACCCTGGACTCTGACCTCATAGGTAGCAATGAATATCCTAGTAAGAGCACCAGTGGAAGGGGAAGCCCTGGGTCCTGCTAAGACTGAACCCCCAGTGAACTAGACTATGGGGGGAGGGCGGCAATGGGGGGAGGGTTGGGAGGGGAACACCCATAAGGAAGGGGAGGGGGGAGGGGGATGTTTGCCCGGATACCGGGAAAGGGAATAACACTTGAAATGTATATAAGAAATACTCAAGTTAATAAAAAAAAAATGTGTGATCATTCTGATGATTTGTTTTTGTTCGCTTGATGCAGACTAGAGTCATGTGCGACGAGGGCACCGTAATTGAAGATGTGCCTCCATCAGACTGGCCCTCGAGGCATTTTCTTATATATTTGGTTGTGAGCCATCTCTCCAGCCCGAGGCATTTTCTTGATTACTAATTTATGTAGGAAGGCCCTGTCCACTGTGGGTGGCACTACCTTTGGAAAAGTCGCCCTGGGTTGTGTAAGAAAGCAAGCAGACGGAGAAGAGTGTTGCCATCTGAGCAAGGCCTTACTTTTTCCGTGAAGTCACTTTATATAAATTGGAGTTTGGGCTTGTAAAGGACTATTGGAAAATGTGTTAGTGAAGTCTTTCTGCTTTGTCATTTAAAACACACACACACACACACACACACACACACAGAGAGAGAGAGAGAGAGAGAGAGAGAGAGAGGGAGAGAGAGAGAGAGCTGAGAAAGCCATGGGGCCAAGCCAGTAAACTCTGTGCTCTGTGATCTCTGGTCTGCTTCCAAGAGTTCTTGCCCTGACTTTCCTCACAGATGAGCTGTGATGTGAAAATATAAGCGGAATAAACTCTTTCCTCACCTGGCTGGTTTCGTCATTGTTTTTATCACAGCAATAGAGGGAGAATTAGAAAAAAAATCATATTAATAGTTCTAATAGCCAGATCCAGCAAAACACCTACCAAATTTAATGTTGCATACATACACTTCAAAAACTATATGATTTATATTTGAGCTAATGAAGAAATTATATATATATATTTATAAGAATTTGCCAATATATGAATTATTAAATGTGGGTAAGTAAATATGATTTAATTTTTGATAATGGAATTAATTTGCTAACAAACGAATCATATTCTTAAAATTTTATTTGTAAATATGTTTAGGTCTCTGAACACATTGTTTTCTGCAAAAACGATATTATATTTAAGGTTATCCAAGTTTAGTACTGACTGAAATGAAGTTTATCAGAATTAAAGTATGAACCATACTTTATGCTAATTATAGTATTGAACAATTTATGCAAAACGATTTATACAAAATAATCTTTTATTCTTGAGGGCCGATGGTGGTCGGTTGAGAATGGCCCCCACAGGCTCTCCAGTTGATGGAATCATTTAGGAAGTATTAGGAAGTGGTCTTGTTGGAGGAGGTGTGCCACTGGGCTTTGAGGTTTTAAATGACTTGGGCTATGCCATGTGTGTTCTCTCTGCCTCCCTCTTGTGGTTTAAGGTGTAAGCTCACAACTCTTCCTGCCACTGTGATTTCACCCCACCACCGTCATAGACTCTAGCCCTCTGAACCCTAAGTCCCATTAAACACTTTTCTTTTTAAATAAGCTGCCTTGTCATGTGCCCTATTACAGCAATAGAAAAACTACTTAGCACAGGGATGATACAAAAGAACGTGGGCTTATTTAGAACAAAACAAAGAGAAAGAGCAAATGGCCACATTGCCTCAAGGACTTGAGGACATTGGGGGTTTTCGGGAGGTGCTAGGTTTGACTGTTGGTATCAACATAAAGTTGTGCTGTCTCTTTGTTTACACCATGTTTATTAAGTAGGACGAGTTGTTTCTCTCTACCTGAAAACTGATAATAAAGAAAGACGAGAAAGTAATGGTGAGGCTCCTCCCAGCTAGTACAGAATCAGAGAAGGAAAGGGTCTATCTTAAAGCAGGAGAATTACACTGTAGGATTCATTGGAGCAACCGTTGGGAAAACTCAATACCAGGAAAAGGCAAAGAAATTAGATTTAGAACATTTCAAGAAACGACTATATAGACCATTTCTAAAGTTTTTTTTTCAACTTAAAAAATGTAAAAGAATAGTTTATAAATTGGAAGAAAAATGTGTACAAAGAAAAGAGAGAAAAAGAGGTGGTGCCAAGGCTATAAAGTCTATATGACTTTTTCTGTTTACTTTTAAAATTAAAATGTATTGTCTATAAATGCTAAGAATAACATACTTTAATCTTTTTTATAATCTTTAGATTTCGAGCATGAGAATTGTTGATCTCCTGATGCCTGTGGTAATTTACAGAGTGTGGGTTACATAAGAAAAATGAAAGCTGGAGCTATGGTTAAGTGGTGCTGTTTGGCTTACATGTCTGACAGCCAAAAGATGGATGGATGCATACATGGTTCTAGAATAAATATGTCATGAATTTTTTAAAGTATATACATGAGAAAATGATAATCCTAATGAAAAAGCAACTGAAAAATGTGTTTATCTTATTCTTCCTTGAACGAAAACAAAACAAAACCCAGCCTTATAGCAAGAGCATTATGGACAGACATGTGTGCTGACCCTGATTTTAGAATTTCTCAACAGGATCCTATATTAAGTCCCTGCTATTGAGCTGCCTTGGGTGGACCCCTTTTTCTGATTGGCTACCACCTCATATCGATGCTGTTCTTGGAGCAAATCCTTCTGTACTACAAGGCACTTGTATAAACATTCTCCATAGTGAACCCCGGGCTTTCTTCTGCCTTTCCCTTCCTATGTTTGCACACAATCTATACATTCTTTTTGTCCTGCACCAGCTTCCTTCAGCCAGTGGTCCTGAGCCAGCCAGGAGGCAGGCCTGGAGAAGAAACAGAAGCAGGGTTTTGTCCTGTCTTTCAAGGAAAACTACAGAGGAAGAATCCAATTGAATATTTTCAAGAAATTTAAAAGTAAAAGCACTTGATTCCAGGATGGAATGGATTTTTAACTGAGTCCCATCGTATTATGAGAATCATAATCACCACATATTCCTTTCTATTTTGAGGGTGTCTTTAAATAAAGTTTAAGAAGCATCGTAAACTTATTTTTCTGTAAGCTGGTGGGCAGCTTTTTTAAAAAAATGTGAAACTCAACAGATTGTTTTTGTTCAAAATACTGAGAAAGAAGCAGTCTCCATGGAACTCTCTTATCTTTTCTAGTTGCAAAGGGTCAATATGACAATAAATTAATATATTCCACAAAAGATGAAAGTTTTAAAGCCTCGTTGTTCCACAAGTGCATAGAAAACTTTTGGCGGATCAGGACAAGAGTGGGATTCAAAGTCCTCCTTGCATCTAGTAAATGCTGTCCTAAAGCCAAATTTTCCCTTTTATGCCCCTAGTGGTGCATGAATGTTAAAGCGGTATTAAGACAGATAGGATAGCTTTTGGAACCAAAAGAAGAAGAAAAGAATTGCCTAGGGACATTGCGTCATTGAACAAGAAGAGAACGACAAAGGGCTTTGTCTGGGTGGGCACTGTCCGTAGGTCCCTCCTCCACCTCGCAATATAGGAGGGTGTTAGTGGTTATGAACCTATAGCCTGATTTCTCACTGCAAGTGCTGACTATGGGCTATTCAATCATTACTCTTTACAATTTCCCTCAGGGTTTCCTAGAGTTTAATCTGGTAAAGTTCAATCCATTTGCATCAATAGCAAAATACTCTTTTAATTATATAATAACATAATTTTAGGCTTTCAGGAGTCATATTTTAACTGAACTATCTATCCGTTTTACCGTGACTCTGCTATTTTAAAACTCATCTGTGAGAGCCACATTAGAGCCTAACCCTATGAAAGGGGGCTTGGAGTGGGTCAGGGACTTATCTAAGGCCCCTTGATAGGGGTCTGACCTGACTCAAAATTTACCCAACAACCTTTGCATCTTAACACCTAGTCTTTGCTGCCTCACTTTGGATGCTTGAGATGGTCCAGCTTGTGAAAGAAATGCATTTTTCTTTGCATCTATATGTGCATATGATGTACATGAAGGTTAATCTGATGTGTATATATGTATGATAATGCAAACAGACATTTGTGGTGTCAGTTCTCACCTTCAATTTATTTGAGACAAGCTCTCTTGTTAGTCACTCTATACACCAGGTGAGGTAGCCTATGAGCATCAGAGGATCCTCCCATCCCCCGTCTTCCACTTTTGTAAGAATGCTGGAATTACACATTCCCAATATGGTATATGACAATTTGAAATCAACTTCTCATGCTGTTATGCAAATGCTTTCTTCACTGAACCATCTCCCTAGCCTCCCCCACCCCCAAGGAACGAATTTAACCATTTAGTTGCTAATTTGTCTTCACAAAGTGTGATTCCGGGGGACCTTGCCTTTTGCTCTATGGGGACACAAACCCAAGCCCAGTTCAAAGCTTGACTGCAAACTGGGCCCCTGTTTTAAAGCTTCCCTTTGCTCTTTGCTGGCCATGTGTCTTTAGATGAGTTCATTCAACTCAGCATTCTCCATCTGTACAAGGGTTATTAGTAACTACCTCAAGGCTGTTGAGAGAACCAAGTGTTAATGTGTGCCAAGTCTGGTAAATAGTAAGCTATTAGTGTGTTGCCAACTTACTCCCCTCCCCCTGAAGACCTGTGTGAATTTGTGCATCATGGTAGCATTTTTATTATGTAAAGTGAATAAAACGTAGAGACTGGATTTAGTTCCCAGACTCGCACTTTATCACGCTCAATTCCAGCATGCTTCTGACTCTCACATTCTTAATTCTCCACCAGAGAGATTTCTCGCCTTTTATGCTCCTTGGGTAATCATTGCCCAGCTCACTAAAACTGCAGCCTGTGCTCACAGCATCCCGCCATACTTGTAGAGATTACAGATGGTCTGCAGTGAGTAAAAACCTCTAATTGTTTTCAGGAGTTTTGGTGGATTTCTGTCCTCTAAAGAGCTTACAGCAGTCTGCAGGGTCACTCTGGGGCTTAATCAGAATTCAGGGGTTTTCTGCCAAGCAGCAGTAACCTCTGAATGCCCTACTGTAAACAAGGGCACTGTTTCATTCACCGTGTGGCTGCATTTATTTTCACCTGCTCACTAACATCTCCTGTGCACTAGTGGGATGCTAAATGTTGGTCTAAGACAAGGCGGGCGCAGTCCCAGCCTCCCCAGGAGCTGTCACTGTACTCCCCTAAGCATGCCTCTGTCTCTGTGTCAAGTATATCAGTTAGCTGTAGTCCCAAGACAGTAAATGTTTGTAGCACAGACTGCACTAGAACAGAATCTTGATCTACAGCTTCCAAAATGAACCTGTAGGGCCATTAGAATTCCAGTCAGAGAATGGCATACTAACAAAATGTTCCTCTGTCCTCAATTACAGGGCCCGCTGTCCTTCAACCATACTGAGGACTTCTGTGCATTCACAGAAGCCTTCTCCTGGCCTCATAAATTCAGTCATCTCGCTGACTGCATCTTGCCCACTACGGTTCTCCTCTGTGTTAGCTCCCTGAGGAATCTGTTCTCCCGTCCTTACTGCAGATGTTTGTTATATTCATGACCAAGTTGTGGAAGGCAACCTGGCTTTGAGTAGAAGCGCTGATATGTCAAGCTTCCAGGTGCTTGTGAGCCGTGTGATGAAAAAGATTTTTATATTTATTTACTATGATTTCTTCCCAGATTTCATCCATGGGTATCAGGCTGTTGTGAGTGCAAACATTCCACTCACTGAACAATTCTTTCCAGGCCTGGGAAGGACCCTGAGAAATGCTCATATTTGTCTGAATTCTGTTGTTAGGACACTTTGCTCTGCATACTTACAAAAACAGCACTAAATAAAATGTGTACATGATTAAGTACACCATCTTTCTAACTTTTGAAAGATGCATTTATTTAGCAACATGATAGGGCTACAGCATTTAGCAACCCACAACACAGGTGAAGAAGTATGCTTTAACACCTTTGGTGGAAGGTTTTTACACTTTCCTCAGAGCCCAAGCTACAACAACCTGTTAATAATCCATCTCAAATACAGTCCTACGGGTTTTTTGACTCAACACAGAAGTGCTGTCTACAATGTGTCTTCTTTGTAGCAGCCCCATCCCGCTAGCACTGTGCTTGGCTGACATCAGAAATCTGTTGCAACCTGCAGCTTCCAGGTCATTTCCCTACTCTCCCACCCTGCTTTGCTGTTTCCTGGCTGTAACTAGAACCTTCTTCCACTGCCACAGACACTGCTGAAGCTGGTCCACCTTGTCTTTGTGACTTAGCAATAACTTAGCCTCCACCACAGTAAGAACCATAGCTTCTGCCCTTCATAAGTTTGATTGTTGCAACCTTCCAAAGCATAATAGCTTCCTACCACCTCCAAAATGACTTCCATCACTACCAAATCCACTGTAGCCATTCCCACCGCTGTCATCTCTGCCCCTGTGGCTGCCATCAACACTACCTTGACCACTGAAGTTTCCTCCATCACCACATCGCCATCAAAACCATACCCACCACCATTTCCAGAACCACTTTTACCTGTTTGGCTTCATGAAGGACTAGGCATCTTTTGCTTCCGTGGTTTTTTTTCTGATTTCACAATTGTGACCACTCATAACATGATATTTTTGGATTACGATCTTATCCATGAGGTCATGGACATCAAAGGGGAAATGTGTAAGGCCCCTCTTAGGATTTCAATCAGTTCAACTCTCTCACACTGTTCAATATCACCTTGAGAGCAGGTGACAGTCGCAAATGTCTTCTTCAATATCAACAGAAACCTTTTTTCCCAGGGAAGAAGACATCTTTACACAGTTCTCCTTGTTTAGCAGATTTTTTTTTATTTTTAAATTTACATTTTAAATGTTATCCCATTTCCTGGTTTCCCCTCCAGAAACCTGCTATCCCACCCCACCCCACCCCTGCTTCTATGAATGTGCTCCCTCACCCACCCACCCAATCCATCCTACCTCCCCGCCCTGACATTCTCCTACACTGGGACATAGAACCTTAACAGGACGAAGGCCCTCTCCTTCCATTGATGCCCGACAAGGCCATCCTCTGCTAAATATGTGGAAGGAGACATAGATCCATTCCTGTGTTCTCTTGGGATGGTGGTTTTATCTCTGGGAGCTCTGAGGGTCTGCTTGGTTGATATTGTTGTTCTTCTTATGGGGTTTCAAACCCCTTCAGCTACTTCAGTCCTTTCTCTAACTCCTTCAATGGGGACCCTGTTCTCAGTTCAGTGATTTGCTGCGAGCATCTGACTCTGTATTTGTAAGGCTCTGGCAGAGCCTTTCAAGAGACAGCTGTATCAGGCTCCTGTCAGCAAGCACTTCTTGGCATCAGCAATATTATCTGGGTTTGTTGACAGAATATGAGATGGATCCCCTGCTGGGGCTGTCTCTGGATGGCCTTTCCTTCAGGCTCTGCTCCACATTTTGTCTCTGTATTTCCTCCTGTGAGTATGTTTGTTCTCCCTTCTAAGAAGGTCTGAAGCGTCCACATTTTGGTCTTCCTTCTTCTTGAGCTTCAGGTGGTTTGTGAGTTTTATCTTGGGTATTCCGAGCTTTTGAGTTAATATCCACTTATCAATGAGTGCATACCATGTGTGTCTTTTGTGATTTGAGTTACCTCACTCAGGATGATATTTTCTAGTTCCATCCATTTCCCTATGAGTTTCATAAAGTCATTGTTTTTAATAGCTGAGTAGTATTCCATTGTGCAAATGTACCACATTTTCTGAATCCATTCCTCTGAGGGAAATCTGGGTTCTTTCTTTCTTTCTCTTTCTTTCCAGCTTCTGGCTATTATAAATAAGGCTTCTATGAACATAGTGGAGCATGTGTCCTTGTTATATGTTGGAACATCTTTTGGGTATATGCCCAGGAGTGATATACCTGGGTCCTCAGGTAGTACCATGTCTAATTTTCTGAGGAACCTTCAGACTGATTTCCAGAGTGGCTGTACCAGCTTGCAATCCCACCAACAATGGAGGAGTGTTCATCTTTCTCCACATTCTCTACAGAATCTGTTGTTACCTGAGGTTTTGATCTTAGCCATTCTGACTGGTGTGAGGTGGAATCTCAGGGTTGTTTTGATTTGCATTTCTCTGATGACTAAGGATGTTGAGCATTTCTTTAGGTGCTTCTCAGCCATTCCATATTCCTCAGCTGAGAATTCTTTGTTTAGCTCTGTACCCCATTTTTTAAAAGGGTTATTTAATTCTCTGGAGTCTAACTTCTTGAGTTCTTTGTATATATTGGATATTAGCTCTCTATCAGATGTAGGATTGGTAAAGATCTTTTCCCAATCTGTTGGTTGCTATTTTGTCCTAATGACAGTGTCCTTTGCCTTACAGAAGCTTGGAAATTTTATAAGGTCCCATTTGTCAATTCTTGATCTTAGAGCATAAGTCTTTGGTGTTCTGTTCAGAAAAATTTCCCCTGTGTTCATGTGTTCAAAGCTCTGGCGCACCTTCTATTAATTTCAGTGTATCTGGTTTTATGTGGAAGTCCAAGATCCACGTGGACTTGATCTTTGTACAAGGTGATAAGAATGGATTGATTTTCATTCTTCTTCATGCTGACCTCCAGTTGAACCAGCACCATTTGTTGAAAATGCTGTCTTTTTTCCACTGGATGGTTTTAGCTCCTTTGTCAAAGATCAAGTGACCATAGGTGTGTGGTCCACTCTCTCCCTACCTATTCAACATAGGAGTTTCTGTGTCTTCAATTCTATTCCACTGATCTACCTATCTGTCTCTGTACCAATACCATACAGTTTTTATCACTATTGCTCTGTAATACAGCTTGAGTTTGGGATGGTGATTTTCCCCAGAAGTTTTTTTATTGTTGAGGATAGTTTTCCATATTCTGGGTTTTTTGTTATTCCAAATGAATTTGAAAATTGCTCTTTCTATCTCTATAAAGAATTGAGTAGGAATTTTGATGGGGATTTTGTTGAATCTGTTGATTGCTTTTGGCAAGATGGCCATTTTTACTATATTAATCCTGCCTCTCCATGAGCATAGGAGATCTTTCCATCTTCTGAGATCTTCTTCAATTTCTTCAGAGCCTTGAAGTTCTTGTCATACAGATCTTTCACTTGCTTGGTTAGAGTCACACTAAGGTATTTTATATTATTTGTGACTATTGTGAAGGGTGTTGTTTCCCTAATTTCTTTCTCAGCATGTTTATCCTTAGAGTAGATGAAGGCTACTGATTTGTTTGAGTTAATTTTATATCCAGCTACTTTGCTGAAGTTGTTTATGTCAGGTTTAGGAGTTCTCTGGTGGAATTTTTGGGTCACTTAAGTATACTGTTATATCATCTGCAAAGAGTGATATTTTGACTTCTTCTTTTCCAATTTGTATCCCTTTGACCTCTTTTTGTTATCTAATTGCTCTGGCTAGAACTCCAAGTAATATATTGAATAGGTAGGGAGAGTGTGGACTACATTTTCTAATTCCTGATTTTAGCAGGATCACTATGTTTTCCCCAATTTAGTTTGATGTTGCTTTTACTATGTTTAGGTATGGGCTTGAATTCCTGATCTTTCCAAGACTTTTATCATGAAGGGTTG
The DNA here is from genome assembly GCF_021556685.1 of Rattus norvegicus. Taxonomy (NCBI): domain Eukaryota; kingdom Metazoa; phylum Chordata; class Mammalia; order Rodentia; family Muridae; genus Rattus; species Rattus norvegicus. Next base: position 213,764,271 of record NC_141535.1, on the reverse strand, counting down.
TTCAATTTTGGCAAATGCTTTCTCAGCATGTAATGAAATGATCATGCGTTTTTTTCTTTGAGTTTGCTTATATAGTGGATTACATTGATGGATTTCCATATATTGAACCATCCCTGCATCCCTGTGATGAAGCCAACTTGATCATTGTCTTTGTTAGTGTTTTACTGCTGTGAACAGACACCATGATCAATGCAAGTTTTATAAAGGACAACATTTAATTGAGGCTGGCTTACAGGTTCAGAGAGGTTCAGTCCATGATCATCAAGGTGGGAGAATGGCAGCATCCAGGCAGGCACAGTGCAGGAAGAGCTGAGAGTTCTGCATTTTCACCCGAAGGAAGCCAGCAACAGGCTGAATATTCCAGGCGGCCAAGAGGAGGGACTCCAAGCCCACCTCCACAGTGATACACTTCCTCCAACAAGGCCACACTTTCTAATAGTGCCACTCCCTGGGCCAAGCATATGTAAACCATCACAATCATGATGGATGATCATTTTGATGTGTTCTTGGATTCAGTTTGCAAGAATCTTACTGAGTATTTTGGCATTGATATTCATAAGCGAAATTGGTTAGAAGTTCTCTTTTTTTTTGTTGGGTCTTTGTGTGGTATAAGTGTGATTGTGACTTCATAGAACAAGTTGGGTAGTGCTCCTTCTGTTTCTATTTTGTGGAATAGTTTGGACAGTATTGGTATTGGGTCTTCTATGAAGGTCTGATAGAATTCAGTATTAAACCCACCTGGTCCAGGACTTTTTTTTGGTTGGGAGACTTTTAATAACTGCTTCTATTTCCTTAGGAGTTATGGGACTGTTTAGATGGTTTAACTAATCCTGATTTAACTTTGGTACCTGGTATCTGTCTAGAAAATTGACTATTTCCTCCAGATTTTCCAGTTTTGTTGAATATAGGCTTTTGTAGTAGGATCTGATGATTTTTTTTTCAGTTTCCTCAGATTCTGTTGTTATGCCTCCCTTTTCATTTCTGATTTTGTTAATTTGGATACATTCTCTATGCCCTCTGGTTAGTCTGGCTAAGGGTTTATCTATGTTGTTGATTTTGTCAAAGAACCAGCTCCTGGGTTTGTTGATTCTTTGTATAGTCCTTTTTGTTTCTACTTGGTTGATTTCAGCTCTGAGTTTGATTATTTCCTGCCTTCTACTTCTGGGTGTGTTTGCTTCTTTTTGTTCTAGAGCTTTCAGGTATGCTGTCAAGCTGCTAGGGTATGCTTTCTCGAGTTTCTTTTTGGAGGCTCTCAGATCTGTGTTTTCCTCTTAGCACTGCTTTCACGGTGTCCCATAAGCTGTAGTATGTTGTGCCTTCATTTTCATTAAATTCTAAAAAGTCTTTAATTTCTTTCTTTACATCTTCTTTGACCAGGTTATCATTGAGTAGAGTATTGTTCAGCTTCCGTATGTATATGGGATTTCTGTTGTTTTTGTTATTATTGGAGGCCAGTCTTGTTCTGTGGTGGTCTGATAGGATTATTTCTATCTTCCTACATCTGTTGAGGCCTGTTTTGTGACCAATTATATGGTCAATTTTGGAGAAAGTACCATGAAGTGCTGAAAAGAAGGTATATCCTTCTGTTTTAGGATGAATGTTACGGATACCTGTTAAATCCATTTGGTTCATAACTTCTGTTAGTTTCTCTGTGTCTGTGTTTAATTTCTGTTCCCATGATCTGTCCATTGATGAGAGTGGGGTGTTGAAGTCTCCCACTATTATTGTGTGAGGTACAATGTGTTTCTTTTGTAAATGTGGGTGCCCTCGCATTTGGAGCATAGATATTTAGGATTGAGAGTTCATCTTGGTTATTTTTTTTTATAAGAATGAATTATCCTGCCTTATCTTTTTTGATAACTTTTAGTTGAAAATCTATTTCATTTGATATTAGAATGGCTACTCCTTGTTTCTTGGGACCATTTGCTTGGAAACTTATTTTCCCAGCCATTTACTCTGAGGTAGTGTCTGTCTTTGTCTCTGAGGTGCATTTCCTATATGCAGCAAAATTCTGGGTCCTCTTTACATATCCAGTCCATTAGTCTATGTCTTTTTATGGGGGAATTGAGTCCACTGATAGAGATATTAAGGAATAGTGATTGTTGTTTCCTGTTATCTTCATATTTGGAGGCGAGATTATGTTTGTGTACTTATCTCCTCTGTTTTGTTGCAAAACAATTAGTTTCTTGCTTTTTCTAGGGTGTAGCTTGCCTCCTTGTGTTGGGCTTTACCATTTACTATCTTTTGTTGCACTGGATTTATAGAAAGATATTGTGCAAATTTGGTTTTGTCAAGGAATATCTTGGTTTCTCCATCTATGTTAATTGAGAGTTTTCCTGGATACAGTAACCTGGGCTGGCAGTTGTGTTCTCTTAGGTTAGGGTCTGTATGACATCTTCCCAGGATCTTCTGGCTTTCATAGTCTCTTGTGAGAAGTCTGGTGAAATTCTGATAGGTCTGCCTTTATGTGTTACTTGACCTTTTCCCTTACTGCTTTTAATATTCTTTCTTTGTTTTGTGCATTTGGTGTTTTGACTATTATGTGACCTGAGGAATTTATTTTCTGGTCAAATCTCTTTGGAGCTCTGTAGGCTTCTTGTATGTTTATGGGCATCTCTTTCTTTAGGTTAGGGAAGTTTTCTTCTATAGTTTTGTTGACAATATTTACTGGCCCTGTAAGTTGGGAGTCTTCACTCTCTTCTATACCTATTATCCTTAGGTTTGATCTTCTCATTGTGTCCTGGATTTCCTGGATGTTTTGGATTTTCTTGGACTGTTGTGCCAATGTTTTCTATGGTATCTTCTGCTCCTTCTATCTCTCATATTCTGTTTGTGATGCTTGCGTCTATAACCTCTGATCTCTTTCCTAGTTTTTCTATCTCCAGGATTGTCTCCCTTTGTGATTTCTTTATTGTTTCTATTTCCAGTTTTGGATCCTGGATGGTTTTGTTCAGTTCCTTCAACTGTTTTGTTGTGTTTTTCTGTAATTCTTTAAGGGATTTTTGTGTTTCCTATTTAAGAGTTTCTACCTGTTTCCTTCTGTTGTCTTGTATTTCTTTTGGGGGTTATTTATGTCCTTCTTAAGTCATCTAACATCATCATGAGATGTGATTTTAAGTCAAACCTTGCTTTTCAGGTATGTTGGGGTATCCTGGACTTGTTGTGGTAGGAGAACTGGGTTCTGAAGATGCCAAGTAGCCTTGGTTTCTGTTGGTTATGCTCTTGCACTTGCCTCTTGCCATCTGGTTATCTCTGGTGTTAGATGGTCTTGCTGTCTTTGACAGTGGCTTGACTCTCCTGCACTATCAGGTGTGTTAGCACTCCTGGGAGACCAGCTCTCTCCCAGTGGGATCTGGGCACAGAGGGCTGTGGCACCAGGTCACCTCTGGGCACAGACGGAATCGGGAAGCTCTGCAGATCTTCTATTTGGCTTGTGTGAATTAGTATTCTTCGCTGCACCACCTCATCCACAGTGGCAAACGGGACAAACTCAAGTGCCTAGAGCGCCTGCTGTTTGGGCATCTCATGGTCTCACAGTCTACAAATATTCCTTGATGTTCACAGTCATTCCGCATCGTGTCAAAGCTCACACTCTGAGGACGAGCTTCTGTGGTCAGATTTTTGAAAACAGAATGGAGTATAGTGGATGTGGGATTTGTCTTTGGTCCCTATATTTTCTAGTGGTTTGTCAGATCGTTACGGATCATAGCAAAATTTTCCATTTATAAAAGATAGTATTAAAGAGAGTACTATATCATACTCGCTCACAATGCACTGTGACCACACCAGTCCCCAAACCACCTTCTATCATTCTGGATAGGAAAGTAAGTATGCACTTGCGCTCTAAGCACAAGATGTCCACAGACTGTTTCTTTAGGCTACAACCAGGGCTGGCATGGAACTCAACTGGACACACTACAAACTGAAGCACTTGGAGGTTTTAAAGGGTCACCCTGAAATGATGACTTCTTCTGCACTTGCAGCATTACTTTTTAGCAAACTAATTCCCAAAGTACTAGAAGAGACAGGGCCTTTGAGCCCCGACAATGCTTTCTGCTCTCAGAGAAGAAATCTGTGAGTCTTTAGCTATAAGACAATTGAAAAGCTATGGAGTAATCAGTTACACCGCACAGCAAATGACAGGACAGGCAGATGCCGCAGTGTGTTCTGTTTCTTTATCTTCATTCCACAAATGTAATGTCTAATTTTCATCAGGAAATTATAAAAACCACTACTAAAGAATTAAAGCAATTTAAGTTATTTACTCAATTACTTAGACAAAACATTTGAAAATATGTTTAATTTTTCCCTATGTACCCAGGAGATTGATACATTTATAAATTTTTACTGGTTTTATCATAGGAAAAACCGGGAGAAAAATAAAGTCACAAAGTATTTCTAACTCACAATAATTGCTTACATTTGAACACTTCCACTTTATTTGGAATTGTATACTTTATATACTATCAGTGTATATAATAAAGTCTTTTAAAATGGATGTATCTCATGGCAGTCATTTTAGAAAAACTGACTGTCTAAGTCAATATCTTGTTACTGTGAAGAGACACCATGACGACAGCAACTCTCAGAAAGAAAAATGCTTCACTGGGACTTGCTTACAGTGTCAGGTTTAGTCCGTCATTGTCATGGTGGGAAGCATGGTGGCACGAGGACAAGGCCTGGTGCTGAAGAGGTAGCTGTGAATTCTATTCCAGATCATCAGGCAGTGGGAAGAGAGGGACACTGGGTCCGCCTTGAGCCTTTGGCCCCTCAAAGCCCACCCCCAGTGACACACTTCTTCCAACAAGACCACACCTCCTACTTAATTCCTACTTGCCTGTCATCTTTCTATGCCTGCCCAATGACTTCTTTGTGTGTGGGGGGGGGGGCTTTCTTTTTTTTTCTTTCTTTTTTCTTTATTAACTTGAGTATTTCTTATTTACATTTCGATTGTTATTCCCTTTCCCGGTTTCCGGGCCAACATCCCCCTAACCTCTCCCCCTCCCCTTCTACATGGGTGTTCCCCTCCCCATCCTCCCTCCCATTACCACCCTCCCCACAACAATCACGTTCACTGGGGGTTCAGTCTTAGCAGGACCCAGGGCTTCCCCTTCCACTGGTGCTCTTACTAGGCTGTTCATTGCTACCTATGAGGTTGGAGCCCAGGGTCAGTCCATGTATAGTCTCTGGGTAGTGGCTTAGTCCCTGGAAGCTCTGGTTGGTTGGCATTGTTGTTCATATGGGGTCTCGAGCCCCTACAAGCTCTTCCAGTCCTTTCTCTGATTCCTTCAATGGGGGTCCCGTTCTTAGTTCAGTGGCTTGCTGCTGGCATTTGCCTATGTATTTGCTGTATTCTGGCTGTGTCTCTCAGGAGAGATCTACATCCAGTTCCTGTCAGCCTGTACTTCTTTGCTTCATCCATCTTGTCTAATTGGGTGGCTGTATATGTATGGGCCACATGTGGGGCAGGCTCTGAATGGGTGTTCCTTCTGTCTCTGTTTTAATCTTTGCCTCCCTATTCCCTGCCAAGGGTATTCTTGTTCCCCTTTTAAAGAAGGAGTGAAGCATTTGCATTTTAGTCACCCTTCTTGAGTTTCATGTGTTCTGTGCATCTATGCCCAATGACTTCTAATCAGGACAGACATTAATTTTATAATTCCTGACATTAAATCGTACCTACCAACAATGGTAGTAATAAATAACAGTAACCATGAAGTAACATGACTCTTGTCAACCATGAACTTTACCATCTTTTTGTTTGTTTGTTTGCTTTTGACATCTAAATCTTTTTTTAGTGGGGGAATGGGTCTCTAGGGGGTAGGCCTGTGACCCTCACTACACGGCTTGGTCATTGGCACTGCCTCCAGAATCCTGTGGCTTCGTCACATCTGGAAACTCGGGAGTGCTGGAGAAGGGCTCAACGTGCAGAAGCTTCGAAGGCATCATCTGCTCAGAAGGCCAGGCCCACTGTGGCTGGGGCCTTCCTGTCTGATTAGTGAAGCCACGCTCGCCCAGAGTTTGTCCATCTTCGAGGAGCTGGTCGTCCTTGTACAGCCGCCGCTCCTCTGGCGGCCTCTTGAGGATGCTCTCCATGATGCGCTTCAGTTCGAACAGGGTGCTCGACTCCTTGGCGTCCGTAAAGATGGTGGTCTTGTGGTGCCAGATCATGAGAAACACGTCCATCCCGGCGGCTGCTTCTCAAACTTTACCGTCTTTTATTCCTTCAAACATGTTTTCAAAGAGGAAGGCTCATTGTGTCCCAGAAAAAAATTTCACCTCTAGGAGTTAGAAAGGAGGTTCTTTCCTTTGAAAGATGCCCAAGCCTTAAGATCTTTCCAGTTGGAAAGGCACAAATAGTGGTCACGAGTGCTGTGAATAGCTCCTCCCTCCATCTAAGTCTACATAGGCAAGGCAGCTGCCCCTCTTTTACCCAACTTCATCATGTTTTCTCCAGGTCCTCATAAATATTGCAGTATTTTATGTTTCTAGGGAATAAAAATGTTGGAAAGAAACATATAAATATGGTCAGAACGTGTGTGTGCGGACTTCCTTAAGCAGGGAAAGAACTAGATATATTGCATAAATCAATCACAAAATTCATAAAGAGGAGACATTTAAAATGCATGTATTTTAGCCACACTACCAGTAACACTTTTGATTAGCTCAAAACATCTTGGTATAGGCAGTGTATAATTTATGAGGACATTATTTAAAGTAATTGTTTAATATTCGCTGAAGAACATGTTCATGCTTCTAAAATGTAAAAGGAAAGAAAGATTCAGAAAACATAGTTATGAAAAACACTTCATTTTTAATTCAAGAGAGACATCCTTGAAAGCCCCCATACAAGGCTCAACCACCAAATAGCAGTGGCCTTTTAAGTCCCACAGTCTGTTTACTTGGCCTTCATTTAATTTGTACACTTAGCGCCGCTATGGCTTATTAAGAATAATATAGGCAGAAATGGCATAATACTTCCTTGTTAAAGAGCCTATGGTTTCTACCACTAACAGCAATACAGCAAAATAGCCGTATAGTGTGCATATAAAGGAGCACTCGAAACCAATAGCTTGCTAAATAGTGCTTTCGCGATCAATGATAAGGTTTCTTTTTTAAAACTAAAGGCTTGTTCTGCAGGTGCGTGCAATGAAATAACAAGGAAACAAAATTAACTGGTGCTTTTAAAACTCCTACCAGGCAAATGGCATGAGTCTCGACAATGGCATCTTTGTATTTTCTAGGTTTACAGAACAGTCCTGAGTGTTAAAAAAAAAAAAACAGATATTAATGGTTTCTCATTTACTTTACCCTGGGCTTCATCAGCCAACTTAATTCCACATAGGTTGGTGGGAAAATATATTTCTTTTTTTTTTTCCTTGCTGTGACCAAACTTTATTTTAATCTTAAAGAGGAAGCCTCGGCGCGCCAACATGGCGCGCTTATATACACCCTAGTGTGGCGCATACACACCTGATTGGTTGTTTACCCATGATCTCATAAGGCACGTCCCGGAGTGGGCAAAGACCTGGCACGAAGGCACTCTTGCACATGCGCACAGTTAACTTCCTGAAAGGGAGTTGGCTGGCGCGGCGAAGGCTGGCGCCATCTTGTAATGGCAGAGGCTATCCTGGCCTTCCACGTGGGGCACAGTGGAAGCCAGCGCCATCTAGCGGTGGCGAATGTTATTGCGGCCCTCTACATCTCACCCTTAATTTATATTATTTTATAGCAGTCATGATCACCCTATCGCATGCAATGAGGAAACCTCAGCGATGTGGAAGGGCTGATCAAAGGATCAATGAGTCTCTCTCATCCCAGTGCAATGGATCCACAGATCCATGGGGTGTAAGAGCAGAGAACCCAGATACAGAGAGAGAGCCTCTCTCCTCCGAGTGCAATGGATCCATAGATCCATGGGGTGCAGGAGCAGAGAACTCAGATACCGACTAATTCCTGAGCAAGATAACCAAATTCCAGGGGAGGCCCCTTGTACAATGGCCACAAGTGCTTGAGTGATAACTGCCTTGTCACGTTTCTGTTGAGATCTGAGTTTGCAAACCAACCATAGTATGAACACTGATCCACAGCATAGGGCTGCACCAAACAGAGCCACTCCCGATAAGTAGCAGGCACCTCATCTGGTTCACCTCAGCTGTTACCACCAAGGGCCGTAGTCAAGCCACTCCTATAATAGAATTTAGAATTCCCAATTGTTAGTAACTACTCCAGAAAGTTTACCCACTGTGCTTGTCTAACAATAGATTGGGGGAGGATAACTCCAGACACTGCAGACACAGTGTCTGCAGCAGTAATGGCTGCTACAATAGCAGCGAAAGTGTCAAGGTCATTTCCAGGACAGTTCAGGATCAGTCATTTTTCTCTGGAACAACCAGCAGACAATGGAACCATTTCTGAGATCTGTACAACCAGGGCAGAGTTCCCCAGTCCACAGCAGCTTTACGCAGGTGGCATTCCTGTGAAGCTACAGTCTGTAAAATGACCAGTTAAGGCAGCAAGAGTCACCAGGGAAATGAAGGGGGCAGCAACGGCTGGAGTCCAGTCTTCTCCAGCAAGCAGCAGTGTACAGAGGGTCAGAGAGCAGGCCATAGTGGGACGGGACACACGCAGCGGTAACACTGACTGCAGCAACGGCAAAATCTCTGTGATGACAAAGGATGAAGGGGAATCTTTCATCTTCCTCTCAGGGCAGAGGGATGACTCCAGGAACCCGAACCATGAGAGCTGAATCTTCATGTAACCAGGATCAGCAAGTCTCAGCAACCACTCAGGCAGCTGGCACATTCTTGTAGCATCCTTGTCCACGAAGGATCCATAACTTTCGGTTTCTTCACAGTTTTTGCAGGGGTCCCTCCCTCAGTAGCTGAGGTGGCCACTGTCCCCAGGGCGTCCTTTCCCCGTACTATCACCTCTGACAGTGTTAAGACCGCAGAGGGGCCTGGTGCTTGAGATCGATCAGTATCATTTTTTCGTTGCAACCTTTCACTACGCTCCGTTTTTGACATGCTTTCCTATCATGTCTCTCGGAGTTTACCTCAATTCCTGCCGCTTCTGGATTCTCTCCACGGACGGAGGACTCCCTCCCGGCGCCTGGCAATGGTGTGGCGTTTTTTATCCCGGGTTCTCGGCACCAAATGTCCCACGCGCGACCTCGCCAGCAAGAAAACACGGGGGGACATACGAATCCCTACAGCAGCCAAAACCTTTTATTAAATCTTAAAGAGAGCCGGGAAAATATATTTCAAGTAAAGATCTGTATCCATTAGCTCTTCTGTGCTCCCTCTCTAGAAGGTTGTTTAAATTTCCTGAGTCTGCTTTAAAAGTTTTGCTGGGAACACTACTTAAGCATTCCTCCTGAATATTAGGATATACATGCATTCTCCATGAGCCCAGGGCCCTCAGGGACACAGACTTGAGACTCTCCTCTAAGATCTAAGACTCTCCTGTATTATATGTCATTACTGTACTCCCAGTCCTCTCAGTCTCCTTGGCCTGGTTCTTCTCATCTGAGATGGCCATTTTAATATAGCCACTGCATCTCCCTAGGCTTTGAGATAGATTGTTTTCTCTATGGCCTGTGTGCTTTGAATATATATTACTTGAAAAATGCTATGAGATTTATTCATTTTACTTTATGTGTTTGTAGATGCTGTTCACCATATAGGTCCTGGGGGCACCATGTAGGGTGCCAAGGTGGGTCAGAACCGGGCACTGCATCCTCTGGCGCTGTAGTCATGCATGGTGGTGAAGCAGCTTTGTAAGGAAGGCACAGGGGTGGGACCAAATTCCGGCTGGATCTTCGGAAAGCTGACCTTTCACCTTTAATCAGAACAGGAAGCAGAGAGAAAAGAATGCTGTCTCTCCGCTTGCGTTCTCCTTTTCTGTTTGTGTTTCATGCAGGATCCCAACTGTGTGAGGTGGCCCCAGCATGCACGGCATGATTTCTTCCCTCTGTCAGTCATCTCAGGTACAGACACACCCCCAAAGTGCTAACCCTCTCATGTTTCATAACCTGCTCAAGCTGACAGTGACGATTAACCATTGAACCCAAAGCTAACATAGCACACTAACCAATGTAGCCACACCACATTAGTGTTGATGCTGTGTAAACAAATCTAATGTGCTGTCAATCACCCAAAAGCAAAGCAAGTGGAGTTAATAAATAACTAGCTTACTGGCTCATATACCTACCATGCCATTCCTTTATCCTTATTTTAAAAAAAAAACTACTGAGATAGTGTGTTGTCACATGTTAACCATATCTCTTGATTGTATAGTGATTGACCTATACATAAAATTAATTTCACTAAATTTTATTAATTAATACAATCACCAGTGCATGAGGTCCATTTTCTCTTCCTGCCAACCCACACTTGGTGTTAGCTAATTTTCTTTGTTGATTTCATTTAAAAAATCTCTAATGAACGATGAAGTAGTACATCTCTCCATGTACGTGCTGGCTGTCCTGGATGGTTTGTGTCAACTTGACACAAGCTAGAGTCATCTGAAAGGAAGGAACCTCATCTGAGGAAATGCCTCTATGAGATCCAGCTGTAAGGCGTTTCTCAATTAGCGACCAATGTGGGAGGGCCCAGCCAATGGTAGGGGGTGCCATCCCTGGCTGGTGGTCCTGGATTCTACAAGAAAACAGGCTGAGCAAGTCAGGCAATGCAAGCCAGTAAGCAGCACCCCTGCCTGGTCTCTGTATCAGCGCCAGCCTCCGGGTTCCTGCCCTGCTGGTGTTCCTGTCCTGACTTCCTTCAATAACAAGCACATGGAGGTGTAAGTCAAGTAAACCCCGTTCTCCACAATTTTCTTTTTGGTCATGGTGGTTCATTGCAGCAATCAAAACCCTCAACTAAGATACTGGCTATCTTTATTTTTTGTTCAATTATTTCATATTAAAAATAGATTTAGTAGTTCCTCGCTTACGCATTTTAATATCAACTTACTTTTACAATTTACCTACCACTGAAGGGAAGCTTTGGAATTCTTATTTAGCATTTTTAATAAACCATTGAGATCATCAAAAGGAAGATGCGGAATGGCGGTCATTTAACAGTGCCGTGGGCCACCTGCTGTTAAAAGGAGAATGGGGCGCAGAAGCTCAGCAGCTAAAAGTGCTGGCTGCTTTTAGAGAGAACCCCTGCATGTTTAACCTCTCACGCTGCAAACTGATTGATATGATCCACAGAAACGTGAACAGCTCTTCACTGTCCTCTGTTGTTTGAAAATCGGTGAGTTACTCCTTCCTCTTTGAATAAGAATCGCAAGGGCAGATTCTGGTTAAAAAGAAAAAAAAAAATCAATGTCTGACACCAATCCTAGCACTTGGCAAGATAGAGGCAGAGGGTCAGAAGTTTAATGTTCTCTTTGGCTACATGGTGAGTCTATACCAACATACATGGGTATCTATCTTGAAAGAAGAGAAAATCGAACAACAACAACCAAACATAACCATAAAAACCCAACTAAAAAGAAAAGACTTAAAAACTTAACAATAACAACAAAAACAGCAAACTTGACCTAAGCACATACAGGTAGTCATTTCGATAATCCCCAAACGTTAAAGTCTATGTACAAACAAAAACTTTAATTTTATGTAATAAGATCCACTTTTCATCCTAGTGACTCCTAAGTGTTCATCGTAATAGATGACTCTGTTGACGTTTCCCATTCTTTCGTGTCATGCTATCACGACACTAATGCACTACACCTCTGGAACTGTAAGCCAGCTCCAATTAAGCATTTTCCTTTCTATGAGTTGCAGTGGTCACAGTGTCTCTTCACAGCAATAGAAACTCTTTTCGGTATTGATTATTTCATTCATTTACATTTCAAATGTTATCCCCCTTCCCAGTTTCCCTTCCATAAACCCCCCTCTCCCCCCTCTCCCCCTGCTTCTCCAAGGGTGGTCTCTTGCCCACCCACCCACTCCACCTCAGCACCCTAGCATTCCCCTACACTTGGTCATTGAGCCTCCACAGGACCAAGGGGCTCCCCTCCTGCTGATGCCTCCAGTCTCTTGAGGGTTAAGTGCATCTTCTCTGATTGTACCCAGACTTGGGAGTCCTCTGCTGTCTATGTGTTGGGGGCCTCATCTCAGCTGGTTTATGCTGCCTGGTTGGTGTTCCAGTGTCTGGAGATCTTCAGGGTCCGGGTTAATTGAGACTGCTGGTCCTTCTACAGGGTTGCAAAAAAATACTCAATAAAGTTCTTGTAAATCAAATCCAAGAACACATCAAAACCACCATTTACTACCATCAAGTAGGCTTCATCCCAGGGATGTAAGGTTGGGTCAATATACAAAAATCCATTAATGTAATCCACCATATAAACAAACTCAAAGAAAAGTATCACATGATCATCTCCTTAGATGCAGCAAAAGCATTTGACAAAATACATCACCCTGTCCTGTTAAAAGTACTATAGAGATCAGAAATTCAAGGCCCATACCTAAACATAATAAAAGCAATTTACAGCAAACCAACAGCCAATATCAAACTAAATGGAAATTTACTTGAAACAATGCCACTAAAATCAGGGACAAGACAAGGATGCCCATTCTCCCCATATCTATTCAATATAGTACTCTAAGTGCTAGCTAGAACAATAATACAACAAAAAGAGATCTAGGGGATACAAATTGGCAAAGAAGAATTAAAGCTATCACTATTTGCAGATGGTATGATAGTCTACATAAGTAACCCCAAAAATTCTACCAGAGAACTTCCCCAGCTGATAAACAATTTCAGCAAAGTAGCCAGATAAAAAATTAACTTAAACAAATCAGTAGCCTCTACTCACAACATAAACAGGCTGAGAAAGAAATTAGAGAGACAACTCCTTTCACAATAGCCACAGATAATATAAAATATTTTGGTGGTAACTTCAACCAAACAATATCTCTTAAGAATCAGTTAGCAACCCCCTTTTTAGTTGTATTGTCTGTCAGCCTTCACAGGATCTTAAGTTAAAAAAAAATCCCAATAAGACCATAGGTCTTTGTTTCAAGTAAGGGATGTGTCTATAATGTTGTGTTTATATAACACCCTCAATTCTTTGTACATTACACACAAACTCTATATATGTATAAATTTATGATATACTTCATTAATTTTCTTAATATTTTAGCCTGTTGAGATATCATAGAGTCACATGTTAAAAGACTTAAATGACTTGAGACAATTTTTCTGGGTCTTTCTATCTCTATGAAGAATTGAGTAGGAATTTTGATGGGGATTGCATTGAATCTGTAGATCGCTTTTGGCAAAATGGCCACCTTTACTATATTAATCCTGCCAATCCATGAGCATGGAAGATCTTTCCATCTTCTGAGATCTTCCTCAATTTCTTTCTTCAGAGACTTGAAGTTCTTGTCATACAGATCTTTCACTTGCTTGGTTAAAGTCACACCAAGATATTTTGTATTATTTGGGACTATAGTGAAGGGTGTCGTTTCCCTAATTTCTTTCTCAGCCTGTTTATCCATTGAGTAGAGGAAGGCTACTGATTTGTTTGAGTTAATTTTATACCCAACACTTTGCTGAAGTTGTTTATCAGGTCAAGTAGTTCTCTGGTGGAACTTTTGGGGTCACTTAAGTACACTATCATATCATCTGCAAATAGTGATATTTTGATTTTTTTCCCTTCCAGTTTGTATCCCTTTGAGGTGGGAGATACAAAGTGAGGAAAGTGAAGGGGGCTGCTTTCAGTGCAGTGTGCAGGGAAGCATCTTGGGATAGTCAGCGTGATGCAGTAAGAGATGTTAGCTCTGCAGACATTTGAGGAGAGATCAGCACATGCAAGGACCTGCAGAGAGGGACCTCGGTGTAGTTGGGACATGAAGAGAAATGAGTGTGAGTTTAGTTTAGTATACCAGGGCGAGAAGGAGGAAGGCCAGAACATCCTGCTACCACAGATAGGCCAAAATGTGGCAAGATCTCACAGATTGTGGAAGAAATTGAATTTTATTTAAAGCATGATGGGAAACCTTTGGAAGTAGTTAGGTTAAGAGGTCACATGACATGAGAAGGCAGACCAATTACATGAGCAATCATGGTGGTTTGAACCTTGGAAATGCTGTAAAAATAGAATTGAGGGATGTGCTTTGGAGGTGGTGTTGACACAACAAGGGAATGAGTTGGACGTGGAGATGAGGGAAGAGAGGCCATGCTGATGTCCACATGTAAAATGTTAACTGTTACTTCATGCCAAGGGCCTGATCCCAAAAGTAAAACTTGCCTGTCCTCCAAGTTAAAACTTTCCCTCTGAGAAATATTCTGAACCTGACTTAACCCCTACTCCCACCCCCAAAATAATAGTAAGCTATGGAGAAGGCATGGAAATCATGCACTTACTGAATTACACAGAATTTACACGGAAACTCAGAACGAAGTGTTGCAAACCTGAGTTGTTGTGACGGCTGCACAAAAGAATGTATTCACTAATTGCAGACCTGTGTATTCTAAGGGAGAGATATTTAAGTTGTATTTCAAAGAATCCCGAAAATAAAGGTAGAAAATATAGCAAACTACTAACAATGATTCCTTCTGGAAGATGTAACTATGGAGAGCAGAAATCTTCTCTGTGTTTCTGAATTCTTTAAACTCTTCTGGAATATCTGGTGTATACTAACTGCAATAGCTGTAATTTTCTATCATTTCTTTACCCTACACACGTGTAAGGCATAAAAGATAAGATTTCTAACTAGGGTCTGTGAAGGGAGGGACCTTTGCCCTCGTTGTTGTTGTTGTTGTTTGTTTGTTTGTTTGTTTCCTAGAATACAAATAGAATGACCAGAACTCTGTAAGCAACTGAGGGATGGGGAGTGGCAAAAGACAATTCCAAAAACAGAACCAGCACACAATAAAGGAGACAGAATTTTCTCAACACACAACCAGTAAGTGCCTATTCCTAGGTTTCTTTTATATGGGAGACTAAACTTTAATGTGTTTAAATCAAAGGAAATTGGGCCTCTTACTTGCAAATAAACTTAATCCTAATTTTTTTTTTAAAAAGAAGCTTTAAAATCAGCAGTGACATTTCTAAACAATTTAGTTGGAACAGGACATGGCATTTAAGGAGGACGAGGAGATGGATGAGTGGTTAAGAGAGCTTCTATGCAGAAGATGTGGGTTCAGTTTCCAGCACCCACAGGGTGGTTCCCAACCATCCCTGATACCTCTTCTTACCTCCGTGGGTACCAGGTAAGCACATGGCGCATATGCATATAGGCAAAACACTCTTACATGTGAAATAAAATAAATAATGTACGCTTTTTAAAAGGTGATTTGCCAGACAGAGATACACAGATGGTAAATCACTTTATACAGTTATGCTCAACGCCGCTGAGCATTAAGGGAATGTAAATTAGAACCAAATGAATAATCGCTTTAAATATATCAAGAGGCATAGAATGAAATAAAAACAGGATACCAGATGCCAGCAAGGGCCTGGAAGAATAGATTAGGCATCAGTACAATGGTTGTTGGTATTCTGTCTAAGTTCCACCCCCTTCAGCTACCTGGTAGCAGCCAGGTATGCTCCGCCCCACAGTTGCCTGGCAACAGCCAGCTGTGCCTGACTATTTATGGGGCTGCTGGCTCCTCCTCCCTCTCTTACCCGCTCTTACCCTCTCTTACCCTTCTTGCTCTTTGTTCTTCTCGGTTCTTGCCCCCATCCCCCCCTCCACGTGCCCATGGCCGGCCGCCTTTCCTCTTTTCTACTCTTTTCTCATTAAACCTCTCCACGTGGAACCATGGTGTTTGGGTTTGTTCTGTCCAGGCATGGGCCAAGATTCAAAAACCGAGCATTGGTGGCGAAACCCGGGATGGAACCAGACATTCAAACAATGATGGTGAAGACATACACGATATGGATGCTCTCTGGGAAACAATGTGTCAGTTTGCTTAGAGACCGGACACCCAACTACACAATTACATAGGACACATTTAGCCTAAAGTAAAAGCAGGTTCTCATAAAAATCTTGGCCATGAATATTTAGAATGGGTTCATTCAGAATTTAAAAACGGGAAACAAACTATGTTCTTTGCTGGTTAAATGGTTTAACAAACCGTAGAACCCCCGTGCTGGATAGCTTTCCGTCCACTCAACATAACATCATTTTGAAAGAGGGAACCACAACTGAGAAAACACTCCCATTGGCTCTGCCTATGGGCAAGCCTGCTGTACATTTTTTTTTTGATGGATGATTGAGGTGGGAGAGTGTCGCCTACTGGAGTCAGTGCCATCCCTGGGACGGTGGTCCTCAGATAAGCAATAAAACTGATCAAGCCAATAAGCAGTGTCCCTCCATGGTCTCCGCCTTGAGTTCCTGCCCTGGCTTCTCTTGATGGTGGGCGGCAAAGTGTGAGGCGAAATAAGCCCCCAGTTTTGGGCCATGATCTTTACCACAGCAAGAGAAAACGAAGTAAGCTAGAAGTAGGTCCCAGGACCATGAGGTATTTGATTGTGACAGACAATGACCACGTTAATCTGAGGAAGATTATGGAAGGAATCAGGGCTAGAAAAATGACAGTTTTCTGAACTTAATATGCTATTGTGGGAACTTGAGAGATAAAGTTGAGAGTAGTGTAAACAGTGGTGGCCTGGTAACTGAGCGGAAGCAGAGATAACAAGTGTCCAGGGATAAGCTACAAGCTTCAAAGGCACATCCGCAGAGACCTAATTCCAGCTAGCCTCCCCCTGCAAAGTTTCCATCTCCCAAAATAACATCAAAAATTAGGACCAAGCCTTCAACCTTGAGAATGTGGGAACCTTTTGTAATTAAACCAAAACAAACTGCTTACATTAAATCGTCTTACTTCACAAACTCCAGGCCCAGGGGGTGGGCCTCAGGCCTGATTAGATGGAGGAGGGGCATCTGCAAGGGGAGGGACCTTCAGGGCCCACCTCCCCCACATCTCTTGTTACACCCATAACCAGTTCGGAGATAAGGAAGGAAAAGAAGCCTGCATTCTGTAGTGGGAGCAGAATGAAACTTCATCTTTGGAATCTTGAATAAAGCTATGAATTAAATAACCAAGTATCTGTTTTCCCATTATATGAATGACCCAAGATGCAGAGTACTCCATTGGTTAGAGACCAACCATGCAGAAATTAGGACCAAATTTGGATGACCAGAGCCCATGCTAAAAAGCAAAACGAAACAAAACAAAAAAAGGAAGAAGAGGAGGAAGAGGAGGAGGGGAAAAGAAAGAAGCCAACACAGGGTGTGGCACTGTGTCTCTAGGGCACCAGGGTTTATAGGAGTAGAAAAGACAGGCAACTCATTGATAAGTGGCTATTAGCCCAAATGCTTGAATTACCCTAGATGCACAGAACACATGAAACTCACGAAGGATGACCAAAATGTGAATGCTTCACTCCTTCTTTAAAAGGGGAACAAGAATACCCTTGGCAGGGAATAGAGAGGCAAAGTTTAAAACAGAGACAGAAGGAACACCCACTCAGAGCCTGCCCCACATGTGGCCCATACATATACAGCCACCCAATTAGACAAGATGGATGAAGCAAAGAAGTGCAGGCCGACAGGAACCGGATGTAGATCTCTCCTGAGAGACACAGCCAGAATATGGCAAATACATAGGCGAAAGCCAGCAGCAAACCACTGAACTAAGAACGGGACCCCCGCTGAAGGAATCAGAGAAAGGACTGAAAGAGCTTGAAGGGGCTTGAGACCCCATATGAACAACAATGCCAAGCAACCAGAGCTTCCAGGGACTAAGCCACTACCCAAAGACTACACATGGACTGACCCTGGGCTCCAACCTCATAGGTAGCAATAAATATCCTGGTAAGAGCACCAGTGGAAGGGGAAGCCCTTGGTCCTGCCAAGACTGAACCCCCAGTGAACGTGATTGTTGAGGGGAGGGCGGTAATGGGGAGATGAAGGGGGAGGAGTTAGAGGGATGTTGGCCCGGAAACAGGGAAGGGGAATAGCAATCGAAATGTAAATAAGAAATACTCAAGTTAATAAAGATGGAAAAAAAATTGAAAAAAAAAAGAAAAAAATAAAGATTAAAAAAAATAAAAAAAAAAGAAAAGACAGGCAAGAGCTTGCTAACCAGTCAGTCTAGCAAAATGGTGAGCACTGGATTTAGTGAAAGACCAGACTCAAAAGATAAGGTGGAGACACGGTACACCTACAACACACATTCACGTGCACATTTGGACCTATAACCAAGGTGCAAACCTGAAGGAAGGCTGCTCACGTTTTTGCCTAGGAACAGGACAGCAGCATCTCCATACAACAAAAAGCAGGAAAGCATTAATTTGATTGAATAAGTCAAGAACACTAAGTCTTCTATGTACAATGTTAAAAATGCAAAGTTATTTCCTCCATATTTAAACATATTTTTCTCATTTACACATCAGCAACATGTATGGGCACACACACACTCATGTGATATTTTATCCTAGTGTGACTCCCAGTAATCCTAGTGTGATTTTCCAGTAATTTTCAGTCTAGACTTTGTATAGGCAGAGTAGAATTTCTTCATTATTCAATTCCCAGTTTCCTGAATAAAGTACTACAAATATGAGCTGGCTTTTGGCTCATTATATGACCGTTTTGACTGGAGAGGAACAGCAAAACAATTACAGCTGGAAGTTTATGTTGGAAGCCAGTTCCGATCAAGAATGAGGGGAAAAAAGACACCCCCTCACAAGCCCCTGTGGCAAACAGCAATGCTCTTGTCTTCAATTCTCACTAGAAGCAGCATGCATATTTATTGTACTTTTTCCCCATGAATGGTGGTGGAAGAATCAGTGAGGTTAACTCCAATCAGAAGGGATTCTGAGTAGTTGACGGCTGGCTAACAAGCAGGAACTGCTCTAAATGCCCAGAGAACAGTGGGAGTCTGCAGTGCATGGTGACCCATGATTCTCTTGGACACATTTTTCCATAATCAGAAACAGATTTAGGGTGTTAGCCAAAGTTGACATCACTATCTTTCAAGATTGCCTTTCGAGTTCATGTGAAACTCAACCCTTTAGGCGAAGGCAGTATTTGTGCTGATTATAATAAGAAGGCACACACTGTTTAGAATTCCACATTCCATCCATCTTTATGGCGTTTTGTGTGTCACTTTCCCCATTGCAGTGTCCAAAGATCTGACAAAAACTTAAAGGTTTATTTTGGGTTCATGGTCTCGGGGCGTGAATTTATCATGGTAGGAAGATACGGCGCCTGGTAGAGCTTGGTTCATGGTGGCTGAGTTGTGTAGCTGACTTCTTCAGGGCATCAACCAGGAAGCAGAGAGATTGGGCCAAGAACAGTGCTGGGTTGTAACACATGAAACCCATCCTTCCAGACATCTACTTCTTTAGGCTAGGTCCAACCAAAGATTCAACTCTCTCCACCAAACAATGCCATCAGTGGGCGGTCAAATGTTCAAACACATGAGCCAATGTGGGCCATTTCCCTCACTATAACACTTTTCCCCAGAGCTTGTGGGCTCGTATATATCTCAAATGCAAAGCCTATGCAGTCCAACTTCAAAAGCCCCCATCCCAGGCAAACACCATTCAAAAGTTCAAAGCTTTTTCTGAGATATGAAGCAACATCTTAACTGGGAACCCCTGTTAAACAAAACAAAACTGGCTTATATACATCCAAAATACTGTGGCTCAGAGTAACTATTCCCATCCCAAAAGCAATTAATGAAAACATTAAAGATTGAACCAAAGTGTAACCTAAACCTCACAGGACAAAACCTGTGTCCTTATCTATCACCTGAGGTGCATAGTGACATCAAGGAGGCTCCAACAGCCTGGATAGTCCTGCCTGTCTTAGTTTGGTTTCTATCCCTACGATAAAGTTGACACCAAAAGTAACTTGGATGGGAAGGGTTACTTTGGCTCATATAACCTAATCCCAGTCCAGCACGAAGGAAATCAGAGCAGGAACTCAAAGCAAGAATTAAAGCAGAGACCATATGAAGCGGGACTGGACTACATCTCAGGCTGACAACAGTCCTTGACATTGTTTTTTTTTTTTTGTTTTGTTTTGTTTTTGTTTTTTGTTTTTCAGAGCTGGGGACCGAACCCAGGGCCTTGCGCTCGCTAGGCAAGCGCTCTACCGCTGAGCTAAATCCCCAACCTCTTGACCTTGACATCGTTATCAGTGCTCTGAGTCCCACGGGATAACCAAAGAAAGAGGGTCACTCAGGGATGAATTGAGGCCCTGCTACAGGGAGACCAAGCCTCAGTGGACTGAATGTCAAAGAGCGTCACAAAAGCATATGTATTGATTATTACACAAAAGTTGTTTGGGGGGTAAAACAAGTTCCTCATACCAAAGCCCCTAATCTAATCTCTACATTTCCCTTTTTTTTTTTGTTTTTGTTTTTGTTTTTTTGTTTTTGTTTTAGCTGAGGACCAAACCCAGAGCCTTGTGCTTGCTAGGCAAGAGCTCTACCACTGAGCTAAATCCCCACCCTCAATCTCTACGTTTCCTGAAGGAAAACATCACAGCCCTGCAACATCGGTCCTTCCTGTGTACTGTTCTCAGTACTCAATGATGCAACACATTCCAGGTGTGCCGGGACCATGACCAAAGTCATGCAAAGGCTGTACGGCTCCTAACGAAAAACAACTCTGGAGATAAGAGAAAATGATCACTGTTTCCTACAATGGTTTCTTCAAGGTCACTGTACTTCTAGAAAACAACTATTTCCTTCTCATGTTTACCCCTGCGAAGAATGATTCTACTAGATTTCCTGCTACAGTGATCATATAGTGCTGGTTTGTAGGGACGCAGGACATAGGAGCTACATGGTCATGAGTGCTACTCAGAAGTTCCAGAAAACCATACAGTTAGACGGTGTATGGCAGGCTCAGATGTCCTGGAGGGAGTTCCTAAGAAGCCACTATGTGAATCTGTGTAAATTAAGCTTAATTTATATATATAAATAGAGACCTCAAGAATATTGGAGATGCCTGGAACAGAAGGGACTTCTGACAGGACTTTGTGTTATCTGGAAAACAGATAGCAGAAAAGCTATAGGGGCATGTCCTGCTGAGATTTGATTTTTTTTTTTTTAATGCCAGTTTGCTGTGAGGCTGGGTCATCTGAGAAGAGGACATGCCAATTGAGAAAATACCTCTACTAGATTAGCATATAGGCGAGCCTGTGGGACATTTTGTTCATTAGTGATTGATGTGGGAGAACAGACAGAGCCTTCAGTACAAATCTCAGTAGAGTCCTTGTTCCCCCGTGAGACCTGTGGGTACAGCTTTTCTCTTAATTTATAACGATTTGTATTTCTTTTTCTCCAGCTGCCTTTGTATTGTTGTTCTGCTCTTCTACACATCCACCACAGTTACACGTTAGCTGTTCTTTTTTTTTTTTTAAAGATTTATTTTTTATTTATATGAATACACTGTAGCTGTCTTCAGACACACCAGAAGAGGAATGGTTGTGAGCCACCATGTGGTTGCTGGGAATTGAACTCAGGACCTCTGGAAGAGCAGGTCGGTGCTCTTAACCACTGAGCCATCTCTCCAGCCCACGTTAGCTGTTCTTACAGTAGTCTAGGGCTTCTGTGTTTGTTGTTGTTGTTTTGGTGTTTTTAGATGTCCTGAAACTCCCTAGGTAGACCTGGCTGCCCTCGAACTCAGGGATATACCTGCCTTTATCTTCCAAGTGCTGGGATCAAAGGTGTGCACCACCATACTTGGTTCCACGGAGCAGTTTCAAGGCCTATGAATTACATAATCAAGTCCACCACAGCAATGACCACAGGTTTTCAGAATGAATATACCTTATTAGTTACTTTTCTCATTGTTATAACTGAATACTTGACAAGAAACAACTTAAAGGAAGATTTATTTTAGTTCATCGTTTGAGAAAATAGAGTCTGTCATAGTGGGGACATGATGAAGGACTAGTTTAGTTTTTTTGTGTGTGGGGAGGGCAGGAACATTCAGTAGCTGCTTGTTACATGGTTTCTTAGGTTTTTACTGCTGTTAACAGATACCATGACCAAGGCAATTCTTATTAGGAAAATATTTAATTGGGGCTGGCATACAGGTTCAGAGATTCAGTTCATTATCATCAAGGCAGGAGCATGGCAGCGTCCAGGCAGGCATGGTGCAGGAGGAGCTGAGAGTTCTACATCTTCATCTGAAGGCCACTAGGAAAAGACTGGCTTCTATACTGCACAGAGCTTCAAAGCCAGCACCAAAAGTGACACCCTTCCTCCAACAAGGTCATACCTACTTCAACGAGGCCACACCTCAAAATACTGCCATTCCCTGGGCCAAGCATATTCAAACCACCACACATGGCAACAACCAAGAAATAGACTGCTCGGGTTGGAAGCAAGACTCCAATAGACCCACTTCCCAGCAACACACTTCCTGCAGCTAACACCGACTTCCCAAAAATTCCATTGCCTCCCCAAAGAAATGCCATTAGCTAGGGACCGAGTATTCAAAGCATTTGGGGGACATTTCACATTCAAACCACAATAGTTTATGTATACATACATACATATACACATATATACATACCAAATGCATGCTTAGTACCCATGTAGTTCAGTAGAGGACGTTGAATCCCCCAGAACTGGAATTATAGATGGTTGTAAGCCTCTATGTGGTGCTGGGAACCAAACCTAGGTCCTCTCCAAGAGCGGCCAGTACTTTTAACCACGACTATCCCTCCAGGCCCAATACATAATAAAAACAAAACAACAAGAAACCCCACAGTATCCACGTGATACACATCTCTCCATGACTCTTTTCTCTAGATCAACGTTCAGGAGTACTTTGTAAATTAAAGAACAAAGCTTTTATTTTCTTCTTAGGCCCAAGAATTATACAGGCATTTAAAACCCGGAAGAGATCATTAAAAGTAAGCAGGGCTTGAAATTGTGAAATCTCTTGCAATGGAGGTTTCATTATTGTTCACCACAGACTTCGTGTTGTTTTTCTAACTGCCTTTGCCATTTCAAACTTTGGTTTAGAAAAGAGACAATACTCAACTTTTAAGTAAGAACTGAACTACGAAAGCAAAAGGCAGTGTTAAATATTCAGGCTTTTAATTTGAATGTGCAATAACAGAGAACCAAGAGTAGTTCACTTATAAATAAGTTCAATTCTCGCAGACGTTGGACAGATTCCTGACTCCTGTGTGCAAGTTACATATGCAGCTGTCTGACTATCCTTACTATGTTATTAATTAGTACCTTGTAATGCACAGCGACACTAAATCATTGTCCGTTTTGAGATGCTTTAAACGATTGCTACAGACTAGGTCACTTATAATACATAAAAACTTACTGGCTTATGATCCTTGAAGCTAGAAAATCCTAGAACAAAGCATGTGCCTCTGGGGAAGGCCTTCCATCCATGGGAGAAAACAGGACAGAGGAAGAGAAGGAAGAAAAAGAAAAGATATTGCCTCCAAACCCACACTTCCACGATGCGCCACTTTGCTCCACTGATAAAGCGCTGTTCCTGGGGCTACCCCACCATCCTCTGTTCCACTGATAAAGCGCTGTTCCTGGGGCTACCCCACCATCCTCTGCTCCACTGATAAAGCGCTGTTCCTGGGGCTACCCCACCATCCTCTGCTCCACTGATAAAGCGCTGTTCCTGAGGCTACCCCACCATCCTCTGCTCCACTGATAAAGCGCTGTTCCTGGGGCTACCCCACCATCCTCTGCTCCACTGATAAAGCGCTGTTCCTGGGGCTACCCCACCATCCTCTGCTCCACTGATAAAGCGCTGTTCCTGGGGCTACCCCACCATCCTCTGCTCCACTGATAAAGCGCTGTTCCTGTGGGTACCCCACCATCCTCTGCTCCACTGATAAAGCGCTGTTCCTGTGGCTACCCCACCATCCTCTGCTCCATTGATAAAGCGCTGTTCCTGTGGGTACCCCACCATCCTCTGCTCCACTGATAAAGCGCTGTTCCTGTGGCTACCCCACCATCCTCTGCTCCATTGATAAAGCGCTGTTCTTGTGGGTAGCCGCCATTCTTTCTCGGTTCCCATCCCAATGATGTCACCTGGGATTAAATTTTCAATACCTGCTTTTTCAGAGAAGAGCTCAAGGACAGCACACAGAGACCTGTTTGAAGGCCACATCGATTTCTTTTAAATGAAATGTTTAGTTTTGCTAAATCTCCCATCCTAATGACCTTTGGAGCGGTTGTAGCAGTGGTGCCCTTAGGGTACTTTTCTCGTTTGCTTTAGTCCTTGGAGAATTTTCTATAATGCATTTTGTTCACATTCATCCTTCCCTGGAACTTCTCACAAACCCACCTCCCTTCCATAGCCGCATAACCACCACCACCCCCAGCTCCCATTTTAAAGAAATGCCATCAAGAACAGTTTGTGATACCCATGTGTTCTTGGATGTGTGACCTTCATTATATGGTCATAGTAGAGGCCACATCTTAGAGAAAACTAACTCTCTCTCTCTCTCTCTCTCTCTCTCTCTCTCTCTCTCCCCCTCCCCCAGCAGTCATCAAAATGACAATGGCTTCTCAACTGGGGGTGGGGCTTTGTGCTGCCCTCCCTTTTCTATGCAGGAGATTTGTCTGGCCTGAGCCTACAAAGGTCTTGTGCATGCTGTCTCAACTGCCGTGAGTTCATATCTGCAACTGCCCGGTTGTGTTCTGGAAACAGTTTTCTTATAATCATCTACCATCTCTGGATCTTATAACTTTTCTGCACCCTCTTCTACCAGAATCCCTAAGCCCTGGGAGGAAGGAGTGTGACAGAGAAGTTCATTTGGGGGTGAACAATTGATACTGTCTTATTCTCTGCACACCGACCACTTGTGGGTCTATGTGTTAGTTGCTATCCGCTGCAAAAAGAAGCCTCTCTCGTGAGGGTTGAAAGGCACACTAATTTGTGAGCATAATGATTAGCCATTAGGAGTCAGTTTATACTGTGCCCATTTAGCAGAGTAATCGTAGAAGGTTCTCCTCTAGGACCTACAGCCAGTCTAGCCACAGGTTCTTGGCTCTGATAATAGTACGAGGTATAGGTTTTAACTTGTAGTGTGGATTTTAAATTAAATTGGCAAGTGGCTGTTTACTTCTGTGACATTTGTGTCACTGTTGCACCTGTGGGCATGTCTTGCCAGTCTGGTCATCAGTATAGCTCACAGGGTTCACAGATGGGTAAGATTAGTGGATCTCTTTCTCTTCTAGTGGTGTATCTAGCACCTTCTGGCACTAGAAAAGCTAGCACCTGGGTTCAAATCCCAGCATGCACAGAAAACACTGTGCATAGCCCTGTGTGCCTGTTATCCCAGCACTGGGAAATGGGCAGCGACAGAAGGACCATTGAGAATGGCTGCCCAACACATTGTTCTGAGTTCCCTGAGATCTTGTCTCAAAGAATAAGAGAGAAAGCTGTATAGAAAAATATCCTACACTGTCCTTTGGTCTCTTCATGCATGTACAAACCCACAAATGCACATATAACACACTTATACCCACACATACACGGAATATACAGTAAACATTTTCTTAAAACTATTAAAAAGCTACACAAAGTGAATTACGAGAAATTCAGGATTAGCCCACACTATGGACTTTGTGTTTCCCTCTGAAGTGCTTATTTTGATCTCATAATATAATTTGCATCACGGATATTAATACTGAGAAAACCAAAAGCCCTCTTTCTTGCTTTATTCCCTTTCGGTGAACCAATTTAGAAAAACATTTCACAATCTCATGGTTTGTCATTTATTTGCATAGCGTGCTATTTTACTCTACTAATGGGTTGCATTTTATAATCTTTACCCTCTCGAATTTATTTTAGCTTATGCTAGACAACTCCGTACTTTGTTTCCTCTAGTGGTCAAGAAGAGTATCTCCAAATACAAACCAAATTATCCTAAAATTACAAAAGGGTACATAGAACCAGCTGATCCTAATGTGAGGTATTTAAGAAGTGGGTGTTGGTGCTGGTGGGCTGGTTGACAGCAGTGGTGAGGGTACATGTCTGTTTAGTAGGGCTGGTGCATATCACTGAAGCCATGCCTGTGAATATTCTCCTGTAAACTTCAGTTCATGGTAGAGAGATGGTACATATGGAGATATGGAGATATGGAGACGGGGGAGGATATCCACAGACATGTGTATATTGGTTAACTCAGGATTCACACTACCCTATGGTAGTGACTCACACCCTGCCTTTCTCCTGACACCACGTGTTCTTTATAGTGATTCACTAAACCATGTCACTGGGACAGCTTATTTTAGTCAACTTTGAAATGATGGGATTATATTTTCCCACAAATGCTAGGAAGACTCGGACAGAGCAGCTATGACAGAGCAGCAGTTAGGATGTGAAACAGGAGCTGTATGAAAGGAGAGAAGTTTAGCACTCACTCCCCTTGACAAGGGTGGAAGAGGCCTGTGCGCCTGACAACAGACATATAGTTAAGGCACCGCCACCGACTGCGTGACATCTAACCACTGTGGTTTTTAGATGGAGGTCGGGGACCCTGTGGAAGAGTTAGGGGAAGGACAGAAGGCCCTCAAGGAGATGGTGACCCCACAGGATGACCAATAGTGTCAACTAACCAGGGCCCCTAGGGTTGGGGGGGATATGGGAGGTCTGCCCTCTCAGAGGTGAAGGGAAGGGGTGGGGGAGGAACTCTGGCGGGGGGGGGGAACCAGGATAGGGCAGCATTTGAAATGTAAATAAACAAACAATTTTTTAAAGAAGATAAATATCAGGTTGTAATAGAAAAACATGAAGAGCTCTCTCTCTCTCTCATTTAGGTTGCATTTGTATTAATATTGTTTGATTCTATGTGGCAGTAACAGGCTGGGAAACTTACACAACAGCAATTTATTTCTCACAGTTCTGAAAACTAGGAAACCAAACATTGTGATGCAGTCTGCATTTTTTGTTGGTTATTTAATATGATAACTTGACCACTGCATCTTCCAGAGAGCAGGGACATCACATCTGTCTTAGTTAGGTCTGTTTTCTATTGCTGTGAAAAAAACCCATGACCAAAAAGCAAGTTGAAGAGAAAAGGGTTTATTTGATTTGCACTTCTATATTGCTGTTTGTCACTGACAGAAGTCAGGGCAGGAACTCAAACAGAGAAAGAACCTGGAGGCAGGAACTGATGCAGAGGCCACGGAAGGGTGCTGCTTACTTGCTTGCTTCCCATGGCTTGCTCAGCCTGCTTTCTTATAGGGATGGCACCACCCACAATGGGCTGGGCCCTCCACATCAATGACTAATTAAGAAAATGTCTTAAAGCTCAGATCTTTTTTTTTCTTTCTTTTTGCTCTTGATAATCACTAAAATAACTTTTGGACCCTCTGTATACCAGGACATTGTGGCAAAGTGTCCCTATCTTGACTAATTTAAACCAAAGAAAGCTCAGATCTTATGGAGGCACTTTCTCAGTTAAGATTCCTTCCTTGATTGACCCCTTGTCAACTTGACACACAAACACACCATTATTAAGCCACGCCATTTCTTTCTTATCCATCCCCAAGATCTCACATTAAAAACATAAATAAGCATACATTTAAAAATAAACATTAATACAGTCTTTCACAAATTCAAACACATTACATTTTCAGTTTCTTTAAAATATGTAAAATCTCTTTAGCCTCAGGCAGACGTTTTGGACAAGGGCAGAAGCAGCCACATTCTTCACCAAAACATCACAAGAATAGTTCCTAGGCCACATTCATCTATTCTCCTCTGAAACACCTTAAATCAGGCCCCCACAGCTCAAATCATCCCCAGCACCACTGTCTTCCATTTCTCTACTACTTTGGCCCATTAAATTCTACTTAAAGCATTCAGCTGCTTTTTAAATCTGAAGTCCACATTTCTGCAAACAAAACCATGGTCAGGTCTGTCACAGCAATACCCCAGTCCCCAGCACCAACTTCTGTTTTAGTTACAGTTTCTATTGCTATGAAGAAGACACCAGGACCACAGCAACTCTTATAAAAGAAAACATTTAATTGGGGCTGGCTTAGAGTTTCAGGGGTTTAGTCCATTACTCTCATGGTGGAAATCACGGTGGCAGGCAGACATGGCACTGAAGAAGGGGCAGAGACTTCTACATCCATTCTGTAGGCAGCAGGAAGCAACTGAGACACATCCTCCAACAATGCCATACCTACTCCAATAAGGCCACATCTCCTAAGCCTATGGGAGTCCTTGTCTTTAAAACCACCACAAGGTCCTTATATGGCAGAAGGCAGGAATCTGGTGTGTGTGTGTGTGTGTGTGTGTGTGTGTGTGTGTGTGTTAACATTTCCCATAAAAACCCTTTATAAAAAGTAATGAATCCATCCAAGAGCACGGAGTCCTCATGATGCGATCACTTCCTACGTGTCCCATCGCATTCCTTTCAAGGCAGAGATTCATGGAAGCCAAGGTGCTGAGAATAAGTGACTTGAGTGTTCGGAGCACCCCCTCAAGCCTCAAGGATCATGGAGAAAGGGGGAGCAGAAAGAATGACAGACCTGAAGACAGGACATGTTTTCTGGGCATGGCACAGCCAATGAAGTCATGACCTCAGAGTTTGCAGTGACTACAGTGAGCCTACACAATACTGAGCCTATCAACATAGAATTAACAATCACGGACTGGGAAAGGGCTCATGGGGCCTCTCCTAATGAACTACAGCTATATCAATAGATTCTGAGCCAGGGACAGTCACTGTTTCTAGTTATGTACCTACTAGACGCTCACCAGGCCCCAGTGGTCGTATATACAATTCTGGTTAGACTCAGTGATTCTCAAAACAGAACAAATCTAGATAGACTAATCACCAACCAGCAAACCAAGATAAGTAAATAACCCCATAGACACGAATATGGGGAAGGGATGTATGGGGTGAATAGAGGTGTGGAAAAGACTAGAAGGTGGATGGTTGCAATCATCCGAATGAACTTAATGCATATATAAAATTGTTGAAGAAGAAATTTTAAAAATTATTTTAAAAAGTAACACCTGATTTGGGGAATTAATTTTCATCACACATTTTTGGAAGAAACTGAAACAATGTAACACATGTAACAAATGATGGGAAATGTTCTAAGATACACAATAGGCAGTTGGATATACAGGTTTGCAGATAGCAATCCTAAGGGGCTTGGAGGAAGCAGTGCAAACTATGTGCATCATCACTCTTTTAAAGCAAGTACCTACAAATGAAATTGTTTCCTCAAAGAGTCGGGATGACACCTGGACTTCATCTTCGTCTCCCTCTTCTCTCGCTTACACACACTGGTATGTTGAGAGGATGAAGTGATATACAAATAAACATGTACAGGATCTACAGATGTGTTGATGCAGTCTAGTAATTACAACTTCAGTGGTGAGAGAGCTTAAAAGTTATATCCCTTTCTTTGTAAAAACTGCAACAATTCTCTGATGGATCCCATTGACTTCATAAATACTGTATGGATCCATGGTTGTCAGTCCCGCTTCCATGCAGGAGATACATAGTTACTTTAAATGGATAGCATGCGTTGGAATGGCTACTACCCAGCTTAGAGCTTACGGGACAGAAGGAGGAGCTGCCATGTTCATTTTGAGTTTTTGTTTTTTTTGACCTTTGATCTTTCGTAGACTCCAGAGCCCACCATACTTGCTATAAGAAATGCTCAGTGAGCATCTAGTCTCAGCAGTCATGATTAGCAAATAATACAGCGGAGTTTTAAAGAGATACATGTTAACACTATACAGTCAAAATATTTTACAGTATATTTTTTGAAAATTAACATTTTTTTGTCATGTAATTCTGCTATTATGCAAGAAACTCTTGTTTGGTTGTTGTTTTCGAGACAGGGTTTCTCGGTGTAGGCCTGGATGTCCTGGAATTTGCTCTGTAAATCAGGCTGGCCTTGAACTCGGAGATCTGCCTGCTTCTACCGCTCTGTTTGCATTTATTTTAATTAATTAATATAAATGAATGACAGGGTTTCCCTACGTAACTATTGCTGTTTGTTTGCATTTATTTTAATTAATTTATTTATATAAATGGATGACGGGGTTTCATTACAAGACCAGGTTGGCTCCAAACTCCTGGATCCTCCTGCCTCAGCCTCCCAAGGCCCTCTTACTGTTGTCCTTTTACAAAAGCTCGCTAACTTGCCAAGGGTACTGAGCTAGTGAGCGTGGAGATCCAATCCTTCACAAGCTGGTCAGTACTGCAGTAAAAGAAACCCACAAGCATACCTCAAATGTTAAAAAGCCAGGGCTTACAGGCGGGTAACTGGTTAACGCGAGAAAGAAAACTTCTTTTATGAGCAGAACAAAAAACGAACCCAAACCTCTGGGAAAGAGTTAAGAACTAAGACAGCTAGAAAGCGGCTCCCCACCCGCAACCACCTCTGCATCCTTCATTGGGTGTCGTCATATGACGTCATATCGCCGGCGTCCCAGAGGCGGGATTTCCTGTCTGGGCTTAGCCTGTCTCGGGCGCGCCGGAAATCCCTCCTGAGGGACGTGAAAGTCTCCGGGTCAGAATCTCGGTGGGACGCTGTTTCCTGGTTTGGGAGGAGGGTTTGCGTTTTGGCGGGCGCGGTGTCTGTCGGGTGGTGAGAAGCAGGACCTGGGGCATGGACAGCCGCCTGCAGGAGATCCGGGAACGGCAGAAGTTACGGCGGCAGCTCCTAGCTCAGCAGGTGTGAGGCCGGGTGGGAGGGGACGTCAGTGCGCGTGCGCGGCTGCCTTTTTTTTTTTTTCACCCCCTCGTTTCTTTTTTTTTTTTTTTTTCTTTTTTTCGGAGCTGGGGACCGAACCCAGGGCCTTGCGCTTGCTAGGCCAGCGCTCTACCACTGAGCTAAATCTCCAACCCCTTCCCCCTCGTTTCTTAATTCCCGCCTGTCCTTTTTGTGAATTCTCATCGGTGTCAAGGTCTTTGTCCCGGGACTTTTATTCCCTAGTCTCCCCACCTCCTCACACGTGCTAGTCAAAGTCATTATGTAGAAGACCCACCGCTACCAGTCTTGGACTTTCTGGACCCACATTTGCGAGCACAGACTTGTGGTGGGGATAAATTTGCTAATTGTCGATGAGTGTTAGTAGTTGTAACAAGGACAAGTGGCAGTTTTAGCTCCTACATTTCACCTTCACTGGTTAAGCAATGTTTCGCGTCTTGCTTTTCGTCCAAATCAGCTTCAAATCCTTTTTTTTTTTTAAAGATTTTTTTTTTTTATTTTAAAGTGTGTGGTTTTGTCTCCGTGTGTATATGTGCCAGAGGTGTCGGATCTCCCTGGTGCTGGAGCGACAGGTAGTTGTGAGCCTCCCGATGTGGGTGCTGAGACATGAACTTCGGAAGAGCAGTGCATGCTCTTAGGCGCTGAGCCATCTCTCTAGCCCCAGCCTCACGTTACTGAGATTGGTTTTGGAGAAAGTTTGATTATTTTCTTGAGATCCTGTGGAAAGACTCACTGGAAGCAACTGAGTAAAGATTCTGCCCTTAAAACACAATCTCCCATCAACCAAACATTTGAATCCTTACTTATTCCTACTTGGAATAGGCTTCCAAGATTGTTAGGTTCTCCTTGGCCAGTCCTCACCAGAGAATTCACTAAGATCTGTCTCTCCAAACATTACTTTTCCAAACCTTTCACTTTCCTTGAAGTGAGATGAGTATGTGAGTGCTTGCCGTTTAGTGGACCACACGTGCAGGGAGTACATACTACAAGTTGTTTCACTTAAAATCTGAAGCTGTTGTCATTACCCCATGCAAACCAATATAAGTGATGGAGGGAAATGCTCAACGCTTTAGCGAGTAAATTTTAAATTTCCAATGAGTCTTTCCGCAGGCTCTCAAGAAGATAAAACAAACTTCCCTTAAAACCAATCTCACAATGTGAAGCTGGCTAGAGAGGTAGCTCAGCGATTAAGGTAGCTTGCTGTCACTTTCCATTGCTAAATCTTGGGTTCCTCAGAGAACTTTCTGAAGGATTGACTGAGATGAGATGAGAATTACAAATAGTCATGGGGAGAAAATTAGAAAATTCTAACTATAGGAAGTACATGTTCTGTCCTCAGACCAGAAAGACGTGGAGAAGATTTTTACGGAGGAGTTGAAACTGGTGTATTGGAAGAGAGCTTTTATTGGAGAAATGAAGGCAGCCCTAGGAAGCAGTAGAGAAGATTTTGTTGTTTAAAGTCAAAGCTGCTCATTTGTAGCCCTGATATTTTTGAATACCTTCTTGCCCTGGAGCTAAAGGGAACACTAAGTACTGATTTTCTTATGCCGTTTTTGTGCTTGATACTAAAGAGTTCCTCGTGCTGCCCTGTGTCCTTAGTCTGACCTGGAAGGTTTTCTGTGAATTAGTTTTATTCAGCTCAGCCTTTGTTTACATTTGTTGCATTCTGCAGAGTTTCTTCAGTGGCCATTTAAAGTTGACATTACCGTTTTTAAGCTATTAGTAAATTTTATTAAAGACTTAGCTTTTTTTTTTCTTTTTTTTCTTTTTTTCGGAGCTTAGCTTTAATGAAACTGATTGCATTTCTGTGAGAGCATGGGATAGAATATGATATATAAAGCAATTCATATGAAGTCATTTGCTTTTGGGTTATTGATAGTACTGCCAACTTGTGTTTTATTCAGAATTGGCCAAAGAGAATCATCTTAATTTCAAATATAACCAAATGCATAAAATATTTTCCAGCTGATAAAATCATTCTTAATTAAAACGATGTTCTTACCGTTCACTTACACGCCTGTTGATAGTGTGGTATGGGCGGTGTTGCTTTTATAAAATACTTGATTTATTAAAATTAGCAGCACATTTTGGGCGTGTGAACAATGCGTTGTGACCTAACTTTGGGTTCTTGCTTCCTAGTTGGGAGCTGAGAGTGCAGATAGCATTGGTGCTGTGTTAAACAGCAAAGATGAACAGAGGGAGATCGCTGAAACAAGAGAAACTTGCAGGTATGTTGACCTTTTAGTGACGTGTGTACAGTGAGAAAGGATCATTCGTGTAAGTTTCTGTTGTGACGTATTTATGAGGGTTATTTTGGGGGAATGAGACAGTCCCGCTCTGTAGCCCATGTTGTCCTCACACTTGCAGCACCTCTGCCTGAACCTCTTGAGAACTAGAATCTCCCATAAGGGTTGATTTTTTTAATAAATAACTAATTGCAGGTTTGAATGTGTTCTTAAGAAAACTGTGAAAATGAAGATTTTTTGGAAATAGTTTTTAATGTCAGGTTGAAATTATTAAGTCTTTGTGAAAATACTGGGTTCGTATTTATAAAATAGGTGGAAGTGAAATGTTATACTAAGAATTAGCTTACATACCATAAAAACTGTTAAATTATAAATTACAATTTTATGAAAATGTACTTCAAACGTGGTATTCAACTGATAATTCAGAAAACATTTCATAATTTTTTATTCTGAATTTTCGGTTCTATCAGTTTAGCTTTCAGAGCATAGTATAAAATTATGTAAACTAATATATGAAACACTATTTAAAAGTTTCTCCTCATAATAAGTCTTTATACTAGCTTATTTTTTTCACTTGGTTGCTTTCTTATAAATAAAGCTACAAGTATTGCCTTTGGCTTTTGGATGTTTTATAGGTAAGTAGACATTTAATCAGGAAACATTTGGCTTCGCTTCTGTAACTTGTTAATAATACAAGCAGATGCATGTGCACCTTCTGTGCGCTCCTTAAGACAGCTGCGGTTGAATTCCCAGGGCTTCCTATGATACTTCTGCTCCAAATTCAAAACGGAAGTGTCTGGATGAAGGAGAGACGGATGAAGATAAAGTAGAAGAATATAAGGCAAGTAGAAAATGAGGTAGTTTTATACATGTTTGAGAAAAAAGTTAATCCTAATAGATTTGTCTCATTTAGAGAGCTGAACTGTAAGATCCTAAAATCCTTATGAGTAACATTTATCTGCTCAGTTAAAGACTTATATCAGGGGGTTGGGGATTTAGCTCAGTGGTAGAGCGCTTGCCTAGCAAGCGCTAAGGCCCTGGGTTCGGTCCCCAGCTCCGAAAAAAAGAAGAAGAAGAAGAAAAAAAAAAGACATATCAGTTTGCTCATTTTATGTATGTGTATGCCATGATTGTACCATATGCATGCCTGGCCAGGCCAGTTGTTATATCCTGAGGTTCACAACTATATAAAGCCTTTGGTGAGCTTTCTTTCCCAGTAGCCTACTTTTCAGCCTTATACAAGCTAACCAGCAGGGAGGATGCTTTCTGGTTGGTTCTAGCTTGATTTCTCAAGTCTTATGACTCAAATATGTCTATCTTTGGCAATAAGGTCTACTATCAGGTTCTGGTGGGTGATCAGAAACAATGGCAATAGCCTATTCTGCAGGGTTATCTTGATACCCTGACCAACAATTCAAGGGAAGGTTTCTCACACTGACATTGGGATTTTTATTTGGCAATCTATGACTTCTGGAAGAGGCATTTCCTTTGTGTAGAGTAACTCAAGTTAAGCTCCTTTCTATATATGTATTTAAATATCTTATAAAATAGTACATTTCCACGTGACTTTTTCAAACACCCTTAATACTAGTTAAACCCCTGCTTCCCAGCCTGTAAAACCCCTCCCAACTTCCTATCCACTTAGCAAAACCTGAATTTGGTTTCCAACATCCATCCATAGGTACCAGCACTCACATGTTCATACCATGAACTCTTGCAGGGGACCTGGATTCAGTTCCTAACACCCACATGGTACCTGACAGCCGTCTGTTACTCCAGTTCCAGGAGATCTGAGGCCCTCTTCTGACCTCCTGAGGGCAAAACACTCAAAACCATAAAATAAATAAATCAACAAAATTTTTTTTTAAAAAAGTAAATCTAAATGTAATGCTAATATAAACATATCTGAGGGGAATAAAACACTCTTAAGATGCAATAATTTACTATATAAACATAAATGTATATATAAAATATATGTAAAGAAAAATATGAATATGTATATATATGCATGTGTGTGTCTGTGTGTGTCTGTGTGTATGTGTGTGGTGTGTGTTATGGTTTTTTTTGGGGGGGGGCACAGGATTTTTCTGTATAGCCCTGGCTGTCCTGAAACTCACTCTGTAGACCAGGCTAACCTTGAACTCAGACATCTGCCTGCCTCTGCCTCCCGAGTGCTAGGATTAAAGAAGTTCCACCACATCTAAATGTATATATTTTAAATACTTTCTTCATCTTCCCTTTTCAAGGATGAACTAGAAATGCAACAGGAAGAAGAAAATTTGCCATATGAAGAAGAGATTTACAAAGATTCCAGTACCTTCCTTAAGGTAAAACAAAGACTTTTCAAGTCTTAGAACTTTCACATTTGAGCTCTATGCTGTAAAGGACCTCATTTTCTTGAGGAGTTTTTCAGTTTTTGAGAGATCTCTGTATGAAAACAAAGATCCTAAGTTACTCGTGAAATATTCTGATTATTTAGATATTTAGCCTATAATAGTGGTGTATTTATATCAGAATCTGTTGATAAGTAATGTTTTAGTTTTTCAGTGTAGTTTTTAGTGTTTTCAAATATTAGTGCTTTTTCAATGTCATACTTTGTACAGCTTCATAATAAAGACACACGAAGTTAGTGTATCTGCCATGAGAGTGCATATTGTTTATTTAATTTTAACCATTTCTTTAGGGAACGCAGAGCTTAAATCCCCATAATGATTACTGCCAGCATTTTGTAGACACTGGACATAGACCTCAGAATTTCATCAGGGATGTAGGTATGTCAGCTTTACTTGGACTCTCCTGTATACAGTATCGCTATATGCATGTGATCTATGCAAGTTATACATTATCCTAATAAAACCTTTTTCAGGGTTGACGTTCACCTTTGGGTCTCAGTGCTTCTAGTCTACCTTCCTTGCCTTTAAGCAATGCTGTGTCTCTCTATTTTTTTTTTTAAACATAGTTTATATGCCTTGTAATTAACCCATCGAAAGAATATAATTCAGAGTTCTTTTAATGCAATCATTAGCAGTCAGTTTTAGAGCATTTGCTTCTCAAAGGAAGCTCTGTACCATTAGCAGTGAAGCCACATTTCTTACTTTAACCTGCCCTCTGGACTTAACCACTAATCTCTTTCCTTTCTTGGTAAGTCTGGCCATTCCAGACATTTCATATAATTGAGCTCATACAACATGGGGCTTTTTGTGAGTGCCTTCTTTGACTTAACACAGTGTTTTCAAGGGTTATTAATACTGTAGCATGTATCAATATATCTTATTTTTCTCAAATAATAGTCTGTGTGATGAGTGAATCACTTAGGTTTGCGTAGGCATGTACTCAGTTTTCTTCAGGGGATAGAGTTGGTGGGCCATGCAATTCTTTAAATAGGATTTTTTAAAGGTGTGCTGATTCTGTGTTCTGACTTTTGGAGGTTCCACCCCCAAAGGTGTTAATCCTGCCATGGCATTTCACTTTCCTATGAGTATAGTATGAAAATAAGTCTCCTTACCTTGTGTGCTACTGTCAGTTTTCACTGTAGCCATTCCAGTGAGTGCTCAGTATGGCATTGTAGATTGATTTTTTGTGATTGTATTGTTGTTGTGATTTTTAAAAATGTGTATGAGTGTTTTGTCTGCATTTGTGTGTATCACTTGCATGTCTTTGAAAGGCCAGAAGAGGACTTAAGTCCCCTGAACTGGAGTCATATTTGCTTGTGTTTATGAGCCACCATGTGGGTGCTGGAAACCACATGTATCCTCTACAAGAGTTGCCAGTGTTCTTAACCACTGAGCCATCTCTCTAGCCCCGTGATGTTTTAAAATACAGTTTTATTTGAGAACTTCAGTTATGAGCACTGTATATACACTCCCCAAGCTTCTCCTGTAACCCCCCTCCATTCGTGTTCTCTAGTTGTTATATGTACATGTATGTGTACTCAGTTTTGCTTTTAAGTGCTCGTGACCAGAGCTATGCACATACTGTGTGGTAGCTCGCTCCTAGAGGAAACTAATTCTTCCTGTCTCAGGTGGTGGCACTGAGTGGAATTTCCCACGTCCAAGTCCACTGGTATTGTCATTATGCTGGTCCTGTTCAGGCAGCCATGTTGTTGAGAGTTCACAGGTGCACTTCCCCTATTGTGTCTAACAGTAGATGAGCAACAGCTGACCCTCCGGCCCATCCATGATTTCTCCTGAGCCTTAGATGCAATGGTTGTATTGTAGATACATAGTTGGAGTTGGACACCCCACAGCCCCCTCTTCTCTGCCATTTGACCAGTTGTAGATCTCTGTAACAGTCTCAATTTGTTTAAAAAAAGTTTCTTAGATATGGGAGTGAGAGCCACTCTTACCTGTGAGTATAAGATAGTTTAGAATACAGCTAGAAATTATATTAGTTTAGAAAAATGACAATAGGTTCTCTCAGGTCTGAGGCCACTGGTCACAGTAGTTGACTAGATTTACAGTACTAGGCAAGGACGAATTCCCTCCTATCCAGAGGGCCTTAAGTATGACTAGATGACTGTTCGTGACCCCCAAAATGTAAGTGCCATTACTGTAGCACTGGGGTGTCTTGCCAGGCCCATCTCTGCTGTGGAGCATGGCCTTTAGATCTGGGTAGCACTGCTATTTGCTCCTCTCCCTCGAAGCTTGTAGCATCTCTGAATACTGTGAGAGCTGTTCCTCAGGGAGGAGGCTTCCAGGCCAGTTCCAGCCTCATCCTCCCAAGTCCAGAGTGTGGTGTCAGGAGTCATAACTTAATGTTTAGAAAGGTTGGTACACACGATCTGTTTGTGGTTGGTTGTTTTCTGATTTGGTTTGGTTTGGTTTTAGTTTTTTAAGATAGTTTAATGTGTAGCTGAATTTGGCCTCAACTTTCTATCTCCCAAAGTGAACGTCCTTTTGCCTTAGCCTCTGAATACCAATGATTACGAGTCTCTGCCATCAATCCCACAGTCTGTTGTGGTTTTGATCTGTATTTTCTTGACAAGTAATGGTGTTGGTGTCTTATAGACATTTTGGCCCACTTAAATATCTTTTAAGTGATAACCACATAGTTTGCTTATATTATACCTTTTTGTCTTTTTCCTATTGAATTTTAAAAGTTCTTTGTATTTTCTGTACACACATACAATTTATAAATATTTTCTCTCTGCTAATTATCATAGTAGCACAGGAACTTAAATGTGATATGATTAAATTTTGCAGCTGCACGCATCATCACTCATGAAGAATTGACTTAAATGTGATTTTTAATGTATTGCTTTTCTTAGTATTAGGGTGTGAACTCAGGGCCTTGTAAATGCTAAGTAAGTGTCAAGCCCTATTTTATTTTATGATTTGAGACTGGGTCTATGTATGTTGCCTGAACTGACTGTGAACTTGCTATGTGACCCAGGCAAGCCTCTAACTTATGATCCTTTTGTTTCAACCTGTTCAGTGACTGAGATTACACAAATTTGCCACCATGCCAGGCTCTAATTTTAATGTTTTTATAAGTAGAATTTTAGAGATAGCATTAAAAAGTTAGAATAAATTGCATACTTATATTTGAATATAAACTCATTTCTTAAGATGCCTGCTTTCCTAAGATAAAGATGTATGTAAAAGTATTATAAATTGATAAGAGTTTGTATTGATATATTTTGTCAAATGGAGATTTGAATTAACTAAGAACTAAAATGCCTTATGTTGCAGCAGCAAAAAAACAAAAACGAAAAAAGCCCACTGAGTACTTTTTAATGATAGCATGATAAAAGGTACCTGATTTCTCCAAGACCTTAAGGCCAAGAAACAAGGAAGGGGGCTGACCATAAATTCCCATGTATACCACAGATCTGTTCATCAGATCATCAGGGAAGACAGGTTTCAGATTGCTGCAGGTTCTACCTTCTGTTTTGTAGATGATAAGGGCTGACTGTTGTATTCAAACCTGGCAGCAATGCAGTCTTCAGACATTTTTTATTTTATGTGATCTAAATCACCGATTGAGGAAGTTTTATGATTTTTTTTTCTACTTTTACTCTTCCTGTTAAAGACTTGGAGCTTTTCAACGTATGTTTATTACTTTTAATTAGGCGTCTGTGCCTGTATGTGGGTGTGCTCATATGTATGTGTGTGCGTGGGTATGCTCACATGACTGCCTGTGTGTGGGTATGCTCACATGACTGCCTGTGTGTGGGTATGCTCACATGACTGCCTGTGTGTGGGTGTGCTCACATGTGTGCGTGTGTGTGTGGGTATGCTCACGTGTGTGTGTGTGTGTGTGTGTGTGTGTGTGTGTGTGTGTGTGGGTATGCTCACATGACTGCCTGTGTGCATGGGTATGCTCACATGACTGCCTGTGTGTGGGTGTGCTCACATGACTGCCTGTGTGCCCTCAGAGGCCGGAAGAGGATGTCAGATCCTCTGGACCTGGAGTTACAGGCAGTCATGAGCCATCGATGTGAATGCTGAGACCCAAACTAGGGGCCCTTGGAAGAGCAGCTGATCCATCTCTCTGCCCACATGCTTTTAGTTTTTCAGTTAAGGTGTTTTATATAATTTATTTTCTTATCAGTATTTCTTATGTATGGAAAGCAAGTAAAAATGAACTGCTGATTCTAATTTAAAGGATGGAAAGGAGGAGTCATAACTTTTGTATCGTCAGTGTTAACGTCAGTTGAACTGAAATGGAGAGTTGACTGTTCTTTCCTTCTTAGGCCTAGCCGACAGATTTGAAGAATACCCTAAACTTAGGGAGCTCATCAGACTGAAGGATGAGCTGATAGCTAAGTCAAATACTCCTCCCATGTAAGTAGTTCAATGCTCTCTCCTGCCAACTCTGGCTCGCATTAGTCTGTTTACTCCATAACCTTATTCTTATTTTCAGTGAAATACATTGTTTTGGAACTGGTTCAAGTCTGTAGTGGCTGCTTATTGACCTTAGGTAGTTTAGGAGCCTGTGAATTCTGACACAGTCTTCATCTGGAAGGTAGAGATGCCCTCTCCTGGGGCTGGGCTACTTGGAACTGCCTTGCAAATGCCTGACTCATGGTGCTTTGCTACATGTCTTTTTTTTTTTTTTTCCGCTTCAGAGTTGGGGAATCACTGCACTACATAGGCAGGCCGTCTCCACTCAGTAGAGCTTGTTGGGAGCAAGTCTGGTGCTCTCCCTGTGACCTGGATGACAGGAAAATTCAGAGATGACGATGACTTCATTATAACCTGTGACTTTTCAGTCTAAGCATTAAAAGTCCATAAGCCTTAAAAACAAAAGAAAAATGTGTCTTGGATTGGGCTGTATGAGTAAACATCTTTCCTGTCCAGTGATGCGTACCAGATGATCTGAGTTCAAAACCCACAACCGAAGTAGAGGTGGAAGGAGAGAAGCCACTGACTGCACAGAGTTGCTCTCTGACCACCGTATGCATATGACCTGTACACCACCCTCCCTCCAGTGATATGAAATTAATGTTTTCTTCAAAAGTGTCCTTGGACTTAAAATACTTCCATACTGTGTGAAAATAACGTCATCAAAGGCTAGTAGTAATTTTCATTAGGAAGTGTGAAAACACTGTTAATATAAATATTTTTATTAATGAATAAACTAATAAAATGAAATCATGTCCATATTTAGAAATTCTGTATTTCTAAAGGAGGAATTTGAAACTTAGATGTCATTTTTCCAACCTAATTAATGGTATTCTTGTCATAATAATTATATATAATATTAAAATCAAAATAGGTTAGAGATCACATGGTGTAGATTTTCAATGTAAATATAAGTGAAGAGTTTATTCTGGCTATACAGGAAGAGAAATATGCTTTTGTCTTTCATTGTAAATATCTTCATGCCCTAAGGAAGACATTATGATGATATAAAGCCTTCATTAAAACAAAAGACCTACTAGTAAAAGCTAATTAGTAATTAGCTCCTGGTTATCTTATAATGTTTGGCAATAGTTATCAAATAATATTGGGTAAGGAATTTCCTTCATTACCACCAGAAATATTTCAAAATCCTCCCCGTCCCCTTTTCTTAGGTACTTACAGGCAGACATAGAAGCCTTTGACATCAGAGAATTGACACCCAAGTTTGATGTGATTCTTCTGGAGCCTCCTCTGGAAGAATACTACAGAGAGACCGGCATCGCTGCAAACGAGAAGTGCTGGACGTGGGACGATGTACGGTGACACGCTACACATTGTAATGGGGCGTTCCCATAGGGGACACGCGTATTTGTCCAGAAAGTGGGGTCATGAGTACACATATGGCTCCTTAGGAGCTTAGTCTTCTGTGACAGTCACTAAGGCTTCGAAGGTTTTAATGAGGTTCGTGAGATCCTCTGGTTGGCATGAGGGCTGGACTAGACAGAGGGCAGTAAGTAGGAACCGAGGGAAGGCCGGAGACTTAGGAATACTCACATGTAAGAGAAGAGTCCTGCAGATACCTGGACAGAAGTGGTCCTCCTGCCTCAGTCACCCCAAACTGTCTGTGGACATAAGCGCATAGGACATTTCATTTTGTCAGTAACTTTGGGCTCTTTTAACTTCTGGTTAACTAACTCTGCTTCTTTTATTAGTTCTGTAATAAATTCTATAGTTCTGTAAGTGTACTTTTCTGTGAACTCTTTCTATGTATATGTCTTATTGCACATGTATGTGTGTGGATTGTATGTAGAATAACAAAAACAGCATATCAAAGTAGGTTCAGACATAGAATTTACTTTCTATGCTATTTCCTAGATTATCTGAAGAATACATTTGTAGAGATCCTAATAAGTCTCAGTAGTTATTCTTTGGATTTATGGTAAGTGGGATACATTTGATATTGTATTGGTTTTTATTTCTTCTAGATCATGAAGTTAGAAATCGATGAGATCGCAGCACCTCGGTCATTTATATTTCTCTGGTGCGGCTCTGGGGAAGGATTGGACCTTGGGAGAGTAGTAAGTTGGTGTTTATGTTTCGTTCTGAATTCTTTCTCAGGTGGATTCTTAAGTTAATTAGGAAAAGAACATAAAATATTTTAGAGACTACAGGATTTATGTGCTTTTTTGCCTTGGGTTTTGACTAATTTAAAAATAATGATATAGAAGCATAAGGTACTTTATTTTGAAATATATAACATTGTATATTATATTTGGTCACAGCAACAAGAAATGTAACATGCAGATATCTAAACGGTATTTAACATCTGTATCATGCTTATATTTCTTCTGTGTCTGCTTAGAAATTTGGTATCCCTCTGTTAAACTTCTTAATTCTGGTTATTCTAAGTAGTTTTTAAAGTTTTGATTTTGAAATTATTTCTAGTGTTTGCGAAAGTGGGGTTACAGAAGATGTGAAGATATTTGTTGGATTAAAACCAATAAGAACAATCCTGGAAAGACAAAGACCCTAGATCCAAAGGCCGTTTTCCAGAGGACAAAGGTGTTGTCTTTTTTGTCTTGTTTTCTTTATTGTCATTCTCTTAAACTTTATTATATTACTATATACTGTGAAGTTAATTTTAGCAGCATTAATTTTTATGCTCGTAAAGTGGTGTGAGCGTCACAGAAGTACACACAAGAGTCCTTATAAGTGTCTCCTTCCTGTCCTGGACCTGCACACTGTGCGAGACAGTGGGTTTCCGTGTACTGTAACCTATGCATTTCCAGTTAGGGCATGCTCTGATACGCCCAGCTCGCAGAAGTTTTCCTTTGTATAAGCTCAGGAAGAAGACATGGCGGTGGGACTCAATAGCTGACATTGGAGTCAAGCTTGTCTGATCTGACCTTGGCTTTTATACTAGAACCGCTAGGATTCCCACTGCATGTGACTGCCCCGCTCGCTTGAGCTGAAAGCGTTTTGCATATTACACTTTGGAGGCCACCAGAGGGAGCCTGTGTCTTACCAGGTTCTCTTGGACTAGGTCACTACCTGACAGCATTTAGGAAATCTCCAGGTTGGTGATGCTGTGGGATTGCTGAGAGAGAGGGGTGCCTTTCTCCTTACCCTATTGCCTAGCACTTGTGTCCTTCCTGTTACCACACGTGTCCTTCCTGTCTGCCCAGTCTTGAGTTTCGCCTCCTTTTATAAGCATGCTATAGTAAGTAAGCAGTTTTCTTAACTGTATGAGCCACCCGGGGGACCATTGGAACCCCAAAGTTCTAGCTTCTTGGCGGTAAGTGTGTGTCCTGAAGGTGGAGTGCTGTCTTAGGGTAACATGCCTTTCTCTAGCCATCAGGGTCTGCACGGATGGGGTAGGTTGTGTCCTACCTGAACCGATGTGGAGCAGCCGCAGTGGGAGGGGAGGAGAAATGATGTGCTGTGGGAAGCCCAGCACACTCGTGTCAGAAGCGAAGTAGGATTTTGAAAGTATTTGAGACTGTGTTTTCCTGTTTACTTGGCCGTTGTCTGAGAGCCAGAGATCTAGAATTTTCTGTCATGGTTTTACCATTAAACTCTATCCCGACGATCCATAGAGTGAAAGTTGTTTTAGAACTGTTAGAAACGTTAAATGCTGTGAGACCGTGATTGTTGGTAATGAGAGTCTGTTGGTGTGGTTTGTCATAGGAGCACTGCCTTATGGGGATCAAAGGAACCGTGAAGCGAAGCACAGATGGGGACTTCATTCATGCTAATGTTGACATTGACTTAATTATCACAGAGGAACCTGAGATTGGCAACATAGAAAAGCCCGTGGAGATTTTTCACATAATAGAGCACTTTTGTCTCGGTAGAAGACGCCTTCATCTCTTCGGGAGGGACAGCACTATCAGGCCAGGTAAGGCCTCAGTTTTGAAAAAAGACAGTGTCATCATTCTTTAGATGTGGATTCTAAGGTACAGGACGTAGTAGTGTGTAAAGTAAGTCTTATATATTTGATTCCTCTTCTCTATACCTCACATGTGAGCAGTTTTATCTTATCAAACCGAGAAGGCAGAGAATGCCCATACACTCTCTGCCTCCCCCCATCCTCGGTAGTTCTCATAACTACAAAAGTCCATAATTTATATTAGGATTGATATTGCTGGTGTCTATGGATTTAAATGAGTTGGTTATGGTGTATGCCTACCATTGTAATGTTACAGTGAGAACGTTTTCTGCCTTCTGCTCCACTTAGTTTTTAACACCATAATTATCCGAATATTTGGGAGCATTGTGAGGTTTGTGTGTGTGTAGTAAGGTCGGGGCACTTGCCGTACGTATCGCCTCACTTCTTTGTACTGGGAAATTATGCTGTTCTGAAGTGTTCAGTTGTTCCCTTAGCTAAGCTATGCATTGCTAT
Source organism: Rattus norvegicus (assembly GCF_021556685.1). Classification (NCBI taxonomy): domain Eukaryota; kingdom Metazoa; phylum Chordata; class Mammalia; order Rodentia; family Muridae; genus Rattus; species Rattus norvegicus. The sequence goes on along the minus strand of NC_141535.1, from coordinate 213,720,056 downwards.
GTCCTGGATTCCTCACTGTACGGTCTGTGGGCTTTTTCCCCTCACTCTTCCCTGGCCTTCATAACCTCCGCTCTAGTCTCTGCATCTTCCAGATGCACGGTTTGTTTCCACCTGTAAATGAGAATATGTGGTATGTGTTCTTTGCCTGATTTACTTCAGTTAGCATAATGCCCTCCAGTCCCATTCTAGCAATGGGATACATGGCATTCAGTTTACCCATTCCTCCATCAGTGGACACACACCTAGGTCACTGCTGTGTGAGCCGTACCACAGGCTGGTTTTAGTTCCTTTAGGTGTGTACCCGGAGTAGGGGCTCCGGCTGCTGTGGCGCCTCTCCTAGTTCTTTGAGAAACCTTCATAACGTGTTCCATAATAACTACTGTAATCCACCTCCCTCTCAGTAGCGTGTGGGAGTTCCACTTCCTGCAGCCTCCCCAGCCATACCGGTCCTTTCCCCTTTGATCACAGCTGTTCTGACTGAGGGGAGTTCTGACCGCAGCGAGATGATACCTCACTGTGCTTTTGTTTGCTTAGTTATCAGTAGTGGTGTACATTTTTTTCACAGACTTGGCTATGTGTGTATCTCCTTGTGAGAAAACTCATTGCCTGTGGAAAGACGGCATGAGAAGGGGCAGCATGGCTGTTTGGATCCTAGACCTGAGAAATGAGGACATTTTGTATAAAAGAAAAGCACATTTTCCTTCGTCAAGACTTAATGAGAAAACCAGTAGCCTCATTTTCATAAGTAGGAAAGATATATGTATATATTTTCTCAAATTTTTACCCAGCCCAAACATTTGTGTATTGAAATATCTTTTATAAGTGGTATTCTAACAACATAATAGATAAGGAACGGTTTGGATGACATGTAACATAAGAATGAGAAACAAGGTGTGTGTATACAAAACTTTTACAATATGGGTGACCGTTGGTGTGGTACACTGTATACTAGAGGTGTGGCTGTGTGTGTAACAGCCATCTTTGAGAATGTGTTAAGGACTTAGCTCCTAAAGGACCAACAAAAGAGCAAGGAGATGGAAATGTTTTCTGTTTCCCCCCTTGTTTCAGGCTGGCTCACAGTTGGACCAACGCTTACAAATAGTAACTACAATGCAGAAACCTACGCGTCCTACTTCAGTGCCCCCAATTCATACTTGACTGGATGTACCGAGGAAATTGAGAGGCTTAGACCGAAGTCACCTCCTCCCAAATCCAAGTCTGACCGTGGTGGTGGAGCTCCCAGAGGTGGAGGGAGAGGGGGAACATCTGCTGGCCGTGGTCGTGAACGAAATCGATCCAATTTCCGAGGAGAAAGAGGTGGCTTTAGGGGGGGTCGTGGAGGGACACACAGAGGTGGCTTTACACCTCGGTAGCTGTTACAAACGCTTAACAGTGTCCCCTCTGATCTTTTTTGTGAAGACTTGCTTCAGAACTCACTCCCAGCTTGCACTTTGCTTTAGTTTCTCATGCTGCCAGAAAGACCTTAGCCACCCACCCCCACCCCTAGGTCCTTGCAGTTGTCACAGACTGTGGTTCTGCTCAGGGTAAGTCACATGTGTGCAACACTCAGTCATGGGCTTGACTGATTTCACTCAAGGCTTTGGCTTCTTGGAAATAGGAGCGCAGTGGAGCACCTCTCAGAGGAGGATGGCAGGAATGGTGCTCTTTCCTTGTCGTGGCTGCCGCAGCCGCAGTAGGAGACTGGGAACCTGGGCAGAGCAGAACTGAGAGAGGCGGTCACCCTTTTTGGGGCCTTTAATGTTTTCTTGTTAAAACACTAAAAAGATGTAGTCCCCCCCCCCCTTTTAAATTCTAAAAAATAACATGAAGTATCATTTGAGTACTGAAGACTCAGAGATGAAATGAAGTCACTTTCTTCCAGATCTGAATCTGACGGGGCTGGAGCCCTCAGGGAAGGTAATGGAAGAGGCAGAGCTTCCTAGATTTAAAACAAAAGCAAAACAAAAACCAAAGTTATCATAATGTAAATAACAGCTGCAGATGACATATAATCATGCTTCTTAAGAAGCAAGAGGAGGCAGGCACGTGTCAGGTCGGAGGGCTGTGTGTGATCTTGAACTTGGACTGACCTTCTAAGACAATTCATATTTCTTAGCAAAGGTAAAAACAGATTTGCTGGGGGGAGGGATGGTTCAAACAATCTAGAAAATAAACGCTTGATGATGAGGAAATGACATACATCTTTAAAGTTGTTATTGAACAAAATTTAGGTAAAAGCAATTATAGAAACCCTAAGGATACAGCTTGAGAGATGGGGTTGCAGTTGCCTTTGATTAGAGCTGTGTGGTGCAGATGTCTCTGCAGGGCTGATGTTCGGATCTCTTGGCTGTGGAAAGCTTCATACTGTTGTTTTTCTACACCTTAAGTCATGTTTGAATGGATTTGGCTATGCCAGATGAGATAATATCATTATTGTTCATGGTAACTCCTTTTTTTATTTTGCTATACTTTTCTAATAAAAAGTTTAAACCTTTGAAATGAGTTTGTTTTCCTTAAATGCAGTTACTATTGTTACCAAATGAAAAGGGACCAACCTAAAGTGACATCTGAGTTCCACTTGTCAGATATGGTCTCATGGACAGCCACGGAAATACAGTTGGAAGGCCTTACACTTTAAATGCTTGATGAGTTTGGCTCTCACAGGTGGTTAGAATATTTGCTGTGGTGGTGTTTTTAATTTCAGTAATTATAAATTATCCAAAGGCAGGGCTGTGTGTCAGATTTGACCTGTAAGGAGGGGATAGGAACTCCCATTTGTTCAGTCTGACTAAGGAATATCCCTTCCCCGCACATCAGATTCTTGTGTTCCCATTCTGAGCATAAAAGACAGCAACAATCTGGTGCGAAGCAAGATTTGCGGCTTCATAACATTCATAAGAAACTAACATTTCTTCAGCAGAAGACTCATTTCCTGGATGATCATATTGCTGCTGCTCCCAAACCCTCCATCACGTACTCAGATAGGAACATTGCTGGTTATACTGCACAGAGAAACAAGTAACTCCTTTAGTCTAAGTGGTTTGGACAACGTTTTCCAGTACACATTTTCTCTAGATCTAGACAGAATGTTCACATGATTAATACATGCATGTCTTACAGATCTTTATTACTGAAGATGCTTACAAACAGGGACAGTTAGATGAGGTGGATCTCTCCCAGACACTTGAAGAGGATTCAGAATCCTGAAAGTTTAACAGTGTAAAGTACACACATAACCAAGTATATACGGCTGGATTGAAGTAGGCCAAGAGTCTGCTCCATATTAGAATAATTGTTTTAGGCACAGTTTATCTAAATTTTAAGCACAGGAATATTTGATTCAACGTACTTTCTCCTATTTATATTCTTTGTTTTTTCTTTGATGATTTTCTTCCATTCCTAAGAAATCGGAGCAGCACAGAGTACCTTAATAAATGCCTTTGCCTTGAATCTATAAATAAAAGGATGATTGAGAGCTCATGACCTGGTTAAGGAGGTTATCCTTTGCCATCAGTAGCTAATGGTCACACAGAAAAAAGTGGTAAGTTTGATGTTAAGTTGAAATCACCCCAATTTTTAGAAGTTGACAAATGATAGTTTGCATCCTTTGCTTGTATTTTCTTCTCATGAAGTTTCTCCAGTTAGGTGAGGATGCCATTCATTCTTGTTTCAAATTCTGGCTTCTAAATACTGAGTGGCCAAATTTACTCAGGAGGGGAAAACATGTCATTTGGGAAAAGAAACCATTACCTTTGAAAGTTTAAGGATCCATGATTTGCTGAAAAATGATACCCGGGACTCAGTTAGTATGTAAGTGCTTTATTCTGCAGAAGTCCAGCATGCTGGGGTCTCCCATTACCAACATAGACAACCAAATGAGCCCTCGGGCCTGATGTAAAGCACATTAGGGCATTCCTAGGTCTACGTAGGTGACCTCTCTAGGGACATTCCATTACCGCTGTGTGGAAGCTGGAAACTGAAGTCTGAAACTTGCTGAAGAAGTAGCTAAGAAAGTCTGGAAACTGTTACATTGTCCTTACCTCAGGCCAGGTGGGTGTCTGAGGGCAGGACAGCTTCTGACTAGCTGCCTGAAGCCTGGGTGTTTTTTTTTTTTTTTTTTTTCCTAGTAACTGACTTGCCTGGACTTGCCTAGTTCTTAGGCTTAGTCTCCTAAACTGCCAATTTGAAGCTTGTCATGGAGTCAGCTTAGCCTTCTTAAAAGTATGTTGTGAATTGGTTCACTTTGGGGGGTAAACACACCAATAAGACAAGATGTAGATTATGAAGTTGCCCACCATTGATGTGATATAACTGTTAGCCACCCACTTCTCTGTGGGAGAGTGTAGAGGTGCAGGCCTGCTTCTCTCATGAGACACCTGTCAGAGACTCCTGCACATGAACAAGCATTGACAGGTAAGAGCACAGAAGAGGGACGGAATCATTATCAAGTTCTTTATGTATTTTTATCTCTTTTGAAAGCAGAGAACGAAAGGTTGTAAGATGTTTCAATATATCCAGTTGTTTATATTGTTAAATATTAAGCCAATTGCTTAAATGGCTTGGGACACTGACTGTCATTTAATAAGTTTATGCATTTCAAGACAGTTTCTGGATTATCTTTAGTAGCCCAAGGTCTGAAGATGTAGCTCAGTAGACAAGTATTAACTTGTCTGTCATTCATGAAGCCTTGGATTTGATCCCTAATACTATACAACTGTAGTCATAATTCTGTTGCAAAAATCAGAACAATGTAGAGAGTAATTTAAGTGTGTCAGCCAGCTCACTCCCTGAATCTTAAGTTTCAGTTCCATCCTGATACAAGGGTCAGGACAGCACCTGAAGGGTAAGGGACTGTTCCCAGTTTAGCTGCTTCATTGAGCTCTTTCCAGATTGAAAGCTTGGTGCTCCATTCGATAACCGCCTATATCTATTCCCCCTGAGTGCATTATCTAGGTGTCTAAGCTCTCAGTAGGAAGTCTTAGCCTCTTGCTTTATGAACTCAATAGTATGCTTTCTCAACTTAAGGGCTCAATAAATAGTTCCTTAGTCCCGTTTTGATTAATAATTGAAGTAACTCTTGGGATATTTTTATACATTTAACTAGACTTCTATTTTATGTGTATAAATGTTTTACCTGCACAAGCACATAAATATCTAGTGCCCGTGGAGAATCTTCTGAAACTGGAGTTAAGGATGGTTGTAAGCCATCATGTGGGTGCTGGGAACTGAGCCCTCTCCAAGAGCAGCCAGAGCTCTTAACCTCTAAGCCATCTCTCCAACCCCTCAGAATATTCTTAATAACCTTTTTAAGATCTCTTATATACCCCACTGGTGATTTTTCTATCTTGAGAGAACATCATCTGTGACAAGGGACCAAGTAGTTTTCACTTAATTATCATCTTCCAGAGGCCTTAGCAGAGCCAACTTGGTTTGCTCTTTTTCTAAATTACTAAAAAAATAAATAAATAAATAAATAACAAATAAAAAAAATAGTGGTTTAACTAATTCTCTATTTAGTTAATGCTAGCCTAAATGGGAAAGGTAGTCTGCATTAGGAATACAGGGACAGTAGAATGTCAGAGAGAGGATGATAGGGGATGGTAAAGGAGCAGGGAACTGACCTACAGAAACCACTCTAACTCACCCCAGTGTCACAGCTGTGGTAGAAGCACATGTTGGCTCCAGGTCCTGTGCCTAGTCACCCTGCTGGGCTGCAGCATGGTTCCTCCATCCCTTTGCTTCTCCTGCCGAGGCCACATTTGCTTTCATCCCACTTCTCTGAATGGCAAACTCCCTTACATTTCCTCACCTGCCTCTGTTACGTTTCTTTTTTGGATACCAACATCCCACTAGTTGGCCAGCTCAGGTGCATTTCACTAGGTCAGCATGGGAATCTGCTAGTCTCAGTTTCCTGGCATCCACCAAGCTACACATGCTGTGCTCACAGATGAAGTACTGAGGTGCAAGGCATCTTCAAATGTAAAGGAAGCTAACAAGAGGAAGTCTGCTGCTAGGAACAAGCGTAGAAATGGCCATAAGCCTGAAGTTCTGGGGAGCTGTTATATACGCCACCGTACTGCAGCAATTATCATGTCTGTGATCAAGTTGAGGAAGACACGTGGAAGAGTTGGCATTTCAAAGCCATTCTCTCATATATATATATATATATATATATATATATATATATATATATATATATATACACACACACACACACACACACACACACACATACACATTAATAATGGTTCCATGTAATCAGTTTCTATTTTTCTTACAAGGACATATTCAACAATTTTTAAGAGAACCAATTATTTATTACTATGTGCACTGAAGCAAACAACACAAGAAGCCAAGAGCAGAGTCCCCCAGGCACAAGCACTCAGCTGAAGGTGTGTACTCAAGAGCTTGTAAATACCTTTCTCAAGGGGTGTTTCTGATGGTCTGATACCACTAAACCCTTTACAAAGATAACGTTTTTTGGTTTTTTTTATCCAGATTCGTTCTCAGCCATATGGTGGGAGTTTTTGCCATGTACTCTTAATGCTATCCTTATTTCTGTTTAAGTTTTCCAAAGACACAAAATACAGTAAGTAAGCCAGAGTACATGAAGTAATTTATTGATATTGGTTAAGATCCATTATATACAGGTAGAAACCATCAAAATTGTACAAAGAACCATTAAGAATATAGATACCATTTTATAGACAAAACAACTGGAAAATATTTTAAACAGACAATATATAATTATGAAAAAAGGAGAACACAAATTGTTCTACCAGACAGATTTCAGGCTTTTTTAAAAGTCTGCTGTTGCAGAACTTAAGTTGAAAAAAAAATCTGTTTAATGTAGTCACGGGGTTTTAAAAACATTAGGTGTAAGATAAAAATGAAGGCTTTTCCTCTCACAGTAAAAGAGAAAGGAGCCAAGATAATTTTACCATGAATCTATACAGTTTGAAAAATAATTTATATATCAAGCACAAAGAAAATTGAGGCTGCAAATGGTTCTGTAAACTATGTATTTATGAAATGCAAATTGTGTCAGCTTTAGAAATTAGAAGTTGGACAGCAAATAGTGTTCCCTTTACAGTACACTACCCCTCCACGGGCTACCACTGAGCACCAAAGCTGACGGTCTGGGTGCTGTCCAGGCAAGCTATCCTGAAAGTAATCGAGAAATTAAAACTAGCCTACTATCATCAGAAAATTAGGCACCAAGTCGGAGACTGTCTCCTCAGGGATGCAGCCTCAGTGGGAGAACGGAGTACTCAGTTAAGCAGCTGACAGATCTCCTTGTGCACACAGCAGAGGAAATCCACATAAGATGATCCTCCGTAGAGCCCTTTGTCTTCCACCAGGAACTGTCGGAAAACCATCTCCCGCTGCTCTCGCTGCTTCACTATGATGAGCTAGGAAAACCGACAGCAGCTGGTTAGAAACACACCATGGATCAGGTCCAGCAATCTCTTTTGCTTCAGTCCCACCAAACACGGTAGGAGTGTGAGGCCTGGATGATGTGTGCATGCCTGTTTCTGTGGGCTTTTAAAAGGGGTGTGTGTGTGTGTGTGTGTGTGTGTGTGTGTGTGTGTGTGTGTGTGTGTGTGTGTGTGTCTCTGAAGCCAGAGTGGTGCTAGGAACAGAATTCAGTCCTCTGAAAGAGCAGTGGGTGTGTGTGTGTGTGTGTGTGTGTGTGTGTGTGTCTGAAGCCAGAGTGGTGCTAGGAACAGAATTCAGTCCTCTGAAAGAGCAGTGTGTGCCATCTCTCCAGCTCAGTGCCTGTCATTTAATAGAGGAGAGAGACACTAAAATGTAAACCTCAAAGACAATTTTAAGTGGAAAATTAATGTGAGATTTATCATAAGAATGCTATGGGGAAAAAAGCTTCACGCCTACGTCTAAGGACAGGGTAGGTCAGAGAATATTCCAGGCTGGTACAGTGTGCTGTACGGCAGAGAGAGAGACAGCTAGCATGTAACTTATTACAGACATTTAAAAGGGTGGTAAGGGATTAGACACAATTACCATAATAATGAGTTTGGGCCCTTCGCAAGACATGGGAACCAACACGGAGTGGCCTCAAGTCTAGGTGGATGGTGACCAGGATATGAATAGGGATAGACACAAAACAGAGTGAATATGAGGAAGAGACTAAAACAGAACCACCGCTGCTCATGGCAACAGAGTGCACTGCCCTCTGTGCAGCCACAGCCCCGCACACTGCTGTGTGCTTAAAGCTCTCACTGGCATGTGCTGTAAATGCAGGGAACAGTGAATCTGTAAACTGTAACATGAAAATGTAGAAACTCTCCATATACTTTATACTGAGTCCCTGTGGAAATGCTAACACCTATATAAGGAAGAGGAGCCAGGCCCCTGCCACTTCCTTCATTGGTGAGACCAGAAGGAGTGCCCACACAAGAGCCTACAGTCAGCTCCCACATTGTCTGTATAGTAGGAGAGATGTGCGGCATGACCAGGAGGCCATGGGTCACAAAGCTTCAACTTCAGGTTGATAACAAATATATATATATGTATGTATGTATGTATATATATTTAAAAAGAGAAACTGGAAAATGACTAAGTCAAGAACTTGTGCAAAAGAATTTCCAGAGAAGACTGGGGCTATATTTCAGAAATAACACTGCCATGTGTGAGATGCTGGATTCTGGGAGGAGATATCTAAATTTGATGCACTTTTGAAGCCACGGGCCGTGAAATCTTGGGTTAGTTACTTATCCTCTGCATGCCTAGAGTTCCTCACTCTGAAGAGAGTGTGATTTATCTCCTAGCACTGTTGTAATGATTAAATGGATTAAACTGTGTACAATGCCTTAGATGCCCACAAAGTAATTCCTGTCACAAATGTTAGCAATTATTTTCATTATTTGTCTAATGCCAATAAAAACCTACATGTGCCAAACATGCATGGCTTACAGAAATCTAATAAATATGTGTACATTTTGTAGATACTGTGTAACATTGACATTACCCAGATGTTGTTCCCGTGGTCCACAGATAACCTGCACCCTGTTCACCCAGACAAGAGGAAAATTGTATACCCTGAGAAGCATTCTAGACCTGTGTCCAGTGATCCTTGCCTTCTGCAGGCCTGATGTTAGCCAATGAACAGGATCCCTGTTTCCTTGGAAATCCCATGTTTTTTTCAGGATGTACAATGGCCAGAGCGGCCTTTCTTACATGACAAGTTCTTACATGTTCAACTGAAACAAGACAGCTTCAGGTTGCAATCTTAAAGCACCTTTGGAGAGATTTCCTTTCAGGGATGTTTTAGTTTGCTACTCTGTTGCTGTGATAAAATGCTGCCCAAAACCCACTTGGGAAGAAAAGGGTTTATTATAGTCTATAGGTTAGAGTGCATTATGGAAGGAAGCCAAGGCAGGAGCCTAGGGGCAGGAACTAAAGCAGAGACCATGGGGGAAAGTGGCTTACTGGCTTGCTCAGCTACCTTTCTTATATAACTCAGGCTACCTGCCCAGAGATGGCACTGCCTAACAGTGGACTGGACTTCCTAAATCAATTAGCAATCACAAGAATGCCCTATACACATGCCCATAAGCCAGTCCCACAGAGGCAATTCCTTAGGTGAGGTCTACTCTCCCCATGAGTACAATAACAACTGGAGTGACTAGGCTGAGGGATTATTTTGTCTGTCTACAGGGATAGAATGTGCCCATGCATGGCTTAGAGAAATGAAGTTCTTCTCTCCCAGTCGACTATGGCTGCCAAATTGTCTTTTGGTAGTTTCTATGGAAGTAGGGATGGGGGTGGGGATGGTGAGTCATTGCATTATTGTATTATTATGAAAACATCTCTTATATTCTAAGAGAATAGAACTTTTGCTGAACCTCCCAGCCAGGTAGTAATGCACCTTGAGATCACTTAAGACTGCTATTCTGGTGTGCAATCAACCTGTTGTTCAAATTGCTGTTAAGAGAACAGTGTTAATGGCCAACTTTGCCTGGGGTGTCCCATGTAACCAACTTTTACAAATTAAGGTGATACCGAGCTGTACTTTTCATGTCCCTCATCTACAAGTAATACATGTGTGTTTTATTTTATAAAGTAATTTTCTGAGGATCTCAAACAGGCTTTCACGATAGCCATCGTGAATGTTGAACGCAACATATGAATATGGAGTCAAGACTTAAATGCTCGTAAAACTCTATTGAAGATGCCCTCATTCCTTCCCCATGTGACACTTTCTGTGCTGTCAATAGAGAAAGAGGAAAGGTCTTTATTAGACAGGTACATACACAGAGTCAGGGACAGACAGAGTCCCAAGATCGCCTTCGGGCAGGCGGAGTCAGACTCACGGCAGGCAGACTGGAGAGAATGGAAGACTTGGAAGAATTGATATCTTGGCTCATTAAGTGACACTAAGTGCTTAATTTTTTTCCTTACTGCATTCCAATCAACCACATTTTGGTGTCCTAAGTGAGGCATGTTTACTAAATTAAATCTATTCAGCAAAAGAGACAGAAGTTAGCGCAGGCTTTCTCTGGAAGCCTGGTAGATAAAGTGATGTCTGGCTTGATCTAGTTGCTCCAGAATGAAAGAAAAGGGAATCCCAGAGAAGCAGCTGCCTTAAGAAAGAAGAGTTATTGGTTGTGACGAGGTGCAAGTGGGGAAGAAGTGGGGGCAGGTATTAGGAAGGGGCATAACTAAACACAGGGACACAGAGCCAGGAGGGCGGAGAATTAAAGGGAAGCATTTTCTGGGAACACATTATGATAGAAATAGTCACAGCTGGGACTCTAGAACTGGAACTGCTGGGTCCCTGCTGTGGCCCTGGCCTTGTGTCTGCCATGAGGCAGCTGTGGGATGCTGACTAAATTAGCTGGCTCCTTCGAGCCCATTTTCACCAATCTGCAAAATGGGGAGGGGCATGGAAATGAAAGGATCAAGTGGAACGGGTACACTGCCATTCCTTTCGGCTGTGACCTCTGTAGGTTTCTCCGTCTGTTTATGGAGATATCGCGCTGGCAAAGTGTACTGGCTACTTTTAAGAGAGCAAGCTGAGCAAGCCAGGGGAGCAAGCCAGTAAGAAACATCTCTCCACGGCCTCTGCATCAGCTCCTGTTTCTTGACCTGTTTGTTTTTGAGTCCCAGTCCTAACTTCCTTTGGTGATGAACAGCAATGTGGAAGTGTAAGCTAAATAAACCCCTTTCTCCCCAACTTGCTTCTTGGTCGTGATGCTTGTGCAGGAACAGAAACCCTGACTAACACAAATTGGTACCAGCACAGTGGGGTATTCCTGTGACCTGACCATGTTTGGGGAGGGCTGTGGAAGGACTTTGGAACTTGAGCTAGAAGAGCTATTGGGATGTTAAAAGCTTCTGTAGAAGCTTGGAAGATAATGTTGAGAACAGTGCAGAAGATGGAGGCCTGGCTTATAAAGTTTCAGAGGGAAGGTTAAAGACTCTTGTCAGGGCCATGTTGTTTTGTTTGTGAAGAGTCTGTGGTTTTGGTTAGCTGGGGCTGAAGAACTGGCTGTGATTAACAAGATACCAGAACTACCAAAGCAGACCTTTGAGTTACTGGGACAGTTGATGCTGGTCAACTGGAGCTAAGAAATTAGCGGTGATTGAGACCAGCATCATTAATATGAAATCTTCTGGCAAGTGTTTTGAGAGCACAGAGAGGCTGTGGTCCAGAGATGCCAAGGTTGTACCTCATGCTGTGGCTGGATTTGGCAATGTGTAAGAGTCACCCAGGTGGTACTGGCTTTGAAGGCATGAAGGGGTCATGAAGAGCAGCTGAGGCTGGGCACTGTGAGAGGCCATGGAAGGCCATTGGTGAAGGTGCAATTGATGGCCCCGGACTGGAGGGGTCATGCAAAGGAGTTGAGGCCTGGCACCATGAAGAGAGCCTGTAAGGGGCTATTGGTGAAGCCTAGTTGCAGTGGAAGACGGCAGCGTTTTGGAGATGCCAGTACCATGAGATGACCAACAAGAGCAGCAGCAGCAGCGGAGAACAGGCATCTGGAGCCTAGAAGACAAGGTGGGTGCTACAAAGGGCAGAGCTGGAGAAGTGACCCAAGCCCTTGGAGGAGCCGAAAAGATCGTGAGTGGATCCCAGACATTGGACAGTTAGTTTGATTTCTCTTTTGATTATGACTGTGCCCTGATAATTTTTCCCTCTTGAAGTAGGAAGTATTTTAGTGGAGTCCACAGTTAAGAGACTTTGAATTTAAAAAGACTGAATTTTAAAAGATATTGAATATTTTAAATGGATTGAACCTTTAATATGTAAAGACAGTGTGACTCGAAGTTATTTAGATCTTGGGGATGAATAATAAAGTAAAGGTTGAGGCTTAATAGTGATGCGTTTGTGTATCAAGTTGACACAAGGTGGAGTTATCACAGAAAAGGAGCCTCAGTTGTGGAAATGCCTTCATGAGACCCAGCTGTAAGGCGTTTTCTCAACTAGTGGTCGAGGCGGGAGGATGCAGCCCATTGTGGGTGGTGCTGTCCCTGGGCTGGTGGTCCTGGATTCTATAAGAGCACACTGAGCAAGCCAGGGAAAGCAAGCCAGCAAGGAACATCCCTCCATGTCCTCTGCATCAGCTCCTGCTTCCTGCCCTGTGTGAGTTCCAGTCCTGACTTCCTTTGGTGATGAACAGCAATGTGAAAGTGTAAGCTGAATAAACCCTTTCCTCCCCAACCTGCTTCTTGGTCATGATGTTTGTGCAGGAATAGGAACCCTGACTAAGACAGAAAGTCAGAGAAATCTAAAAGTAACAGTCAAAGCATTTCCCCGTAGTAAATCTGATAACTCCTCCAGCTGCCTCTGTTCCAGTCACACATCAGAAGTAAAGTTTACCCCTAGCTATTTATTTTACAACCAATGTTGAAATGACCTTAACTCAAGGGTTATTAGAGTAAGAGAGGAAAAGCAGAGGAGAGAAAAGCCTCGTTTTCCTTGGCAGGAGTGGCCATAGGCACAGGATAACCTTCATGGCCGACTCAACTCTTCCTAGCCCATGGACATGAGTAGGGGTGCAGCCACCACCGCTGCGATGAAGGAGGTCACCATCACTGTGAATTATCGATGCAAGGCTGTCAATCTGTGCTTCTTGAGAGTTTAAGGTTCATTCCACTCATCTGCCAATGCTGGAGAGGACTGTGTGGAGGACTTGAGCTGCTCTTCAACCCCAGACTCTGCCTTTGCACTGAGCCCATACTGGATACAAACAGTTCTCTAATGTCAACTGTAGCTGTCTTCAGACACATCAGAAGAGGGCATCAGATCTCATTACAGATGGTTGTGAGCCACCATGTGGTTGCTGGGATTTGAACTCAGGACCTCTAGAAGAGCAGTCAATGCTCTTAACCACTGAACCATCTCTCCAGCCCCACCCAGATGCCTAGAGACTGTGAAACTGTTATATTTCTATTACCTTGGCCCTACCTAGAGCTGATATCTGTCTGCAGGAGTTACTTCTATGGTGAAGATTGATTGAGATTAGCATCTGGTTTGCATTTCAAGAGAAAACTGGCCTCACGGTAGCCTGGGTCATTTGCAGGCATGCAGCTAAAGTATCCTATACACAGACTGTACCCATCTGAAAGCTCCAAATCCAGGAGACCCAGCACATAGCTTCTGAAGGAGATGGGTACAAGGAGCTTGGACTTTGCAACCAAGTCTCACTTTGGATTCAGAACATTATTCAAACAAAATAAAACAATGGCTTAGGGTAACCATAATTACAAACTCAGATAGAAAATGAAACACTGTGGAAATGTTCTGAAAGGTATTTCTATGATTACATATCATAAGGCACCCGAAGGAAAGTTCTTCTTGGGTGATGATGGCAGCGGTTGTTCTGCACTACAAGGAAGGAAGGTCATCAGATCACTAAGTTGGGATCTAGTAAGAAAACGCCTGGTCATAGCTGTTGGTTTTTACGCTTGGGCTTAAGAAGGATTAGACATATTCAGATGGACGTTTTCTATCAAAGATCATGAGACATAACTATGAACATGCATTTAAAAGGTTTCTGGAGAAATAACGCTTGAAGGAAGAGGGGGAATTTCATTTTACCTTCATTGAGTATGGCTTCTTCTGCTGGATATTATTCATAATCATCCTGAGTTGTTGAGAGTGCGGACTTCCCACCTCAGGCAGCGATGTCTAAATGGAAGAGCACCACGATTTCAGTACAACGTCAGACACTTAGAAGAGAAGCAGCAACACGAGAGAGAGCACCAGAATGTCAGATGTACCCCTCATGAGCCGCATAGACTATTTCTTGGCTCAGTTAATCTACGTGAAAACTGAGAATGTGGACAGCTAAACTATCAACAACTCATTTTATTAGCATACATTTCCAGTGAACCAGTTATCTTTCAGAAATACAGGTCATGGCTGCAGTGTGTTCTAGGAAGAGGGTATCTTTAGACCCTCTCTCAGGAAGGTGATTAGGCTCTTTCGGGGCCATATTGGGAGAGGAAAGAATGTGTCTTTCCCTTCTTTACCAAATCCTACAGCATTCCAACATTGAAGTGAGCATGAGGGCTCCTTCTTCGAGGAGATTCTGCCTTTGTCATCTGATGACATCTGTTTAGCTTGTAAAACAGCACAGCTGCATTTGGAGGTCTTCAGGTAAGGCAGGGGTAGGACGCTAATGCTGCCTTCTCAGTGAGACAATACCAAGATGCCGTCAACACTGCCTGTGAGTTGGCCACCAGGAATCGAGGAAGCACGCCGTCCAGTAAAGCGTCACAGAAAAATTACAGCCTATATAGTTCATAATTCTGAGGAGGGCCGAATGTTTATCACTAATGCTCACACTCACCCCTTGTGTATCTCTTACGGCATCACGGTTAACATTTTATTCAAGAAATACTCTTAAGCATCTGACCCAAGTCTCACCCGTATCCCAGGGTGCCGAGTGAGTGTAAACGTACAGTAAGCCTATTAGGTCCGCTGTGTTTCACTTTCTGAGACTAGTGAGGCGGTGTGTTAGTATAAGCCCAGCCCTAGGATGCTTGCCCGTGGCCGAGAGACCCACAGCCTCGTGTGCAATGAGGCTTGCAAGGAAGTCTGTGCCAATGTTCGTAAGCTCTGCTGTTAGTGAGGAGTGGAAAACAGATTTGTGTATTCACTTCTTCATCAACACACAACTTCTTTTGTCATGACTAACAGAAGAGAAGGCTTAGGGTTTAGAGTGGGTTTGAGGGCACAATCTGTTCTCTCTGGTTTTTATTTCGTGCCTCATTAATCTTAGTATGTAGCAAAATACCCGTGAAAGGATTCTGAATGTTCTCAAACAGGCAGCTCATCAGCAAGGATGAAGAAACCAGGGTTGAAAACTAAATGCAGGCTCTACCTCTGACCTCACCACCCACGAGAACCTGCCTCCGGCCTTACCAGTCCATCGGGAACAGACGGCTGCAGCAGCTACCTCACTGACGTGTCCGGAAAGTAAAGCAGAATGGTGGGCTAAGGTGCGTGAAGAGAACAACCACTGGTGAACATAGGGTGTGCGTGTGTGCGAGTGTGTGTATGAAAGTGTGAGTGTGTATGAAAGTGTGTGTGTGTGAGAGAGATAGCGTGTGTGTGTGTGCATGAGAGAGATAGTGTGTGTGTGCGAGTGTGTGTGTGTGTATGAGAGATAGAGAGCGTGTGTGTGTGTGCGAGTGTGTGTGTGTGTATGAGAGAGATAGAGAGCGTGTGTGTGTGTGCGTGCGAGTGTGTGTGTGTA
This sequence comes from Rattus norvegicus, assembly GCF_021556685.1. Classification (NCBI taxonomy): domain Eukaryota; kingdom Metazoa; phylum Chordata; class Mammalia; order Rodentia; family Muridae; genus Rattus; species Rattus norvegicus. Next base: position 213,704,325 of record NC_141535.1, on the reverse strand, counting down.
TGAGAGAGATAGCGTGTGTGTGTATGAGAGAGATAGAGAGCGTGTGTGTGTGTGTGCGAGTGTGTGTGTATGAGAGAGATAGAGCGTGTGTGTGTATGAAAGTGAGTGTGTATGAAAGTGTGTGTGTGAGAGAGAGATAGAGAGCGTGTGTGTGTGTGCGAGTGTGTGTATGAAAGTGTGAGTGTGTATGAAAGTGTGTGTGTGAGAGAGAGATAGAGCTTGTGTGTGTGTATGAGAGAGATAGAGAGCGTGTGTGTGTGCGTGTGTGCGAGTGTGTATGAAAGTGTGTGTGTGAGAGAGAGATAGAGCATGTGTGTGTGTGCGCGAGTGTGTGTGTATGAGAGAGATAGCGTGTGTGTGCGAGTGTGTGTGTATGAGAGAGATAGAGAGCGTGTGTGTGTGTGTGCGAGTGTGTGTGTATGAGAGAGATAGAGAGCGTGTGTGTGTGCGAGTGTGTGTGTGTATGGGAGAGATAGAGAACGTGTGTGTGTGTGTGTGAGTGTGTGTGTATGGGAGAGATAGAGAGCGTGTGTGTGTGTGTGCGAGTGTGTGTGTGTATGGGAGAGATAGAGAGCGTGTGTGTGTGTGCGAGTGTGTGTGTGTATGGGAGAGATAGAGAGCGTGTGTGTGTGTGCGAGTGTGTGTGTGTATGAGAGAGATAGCGTGTGTGTGTGTGCGAGTGTGTGTGTATGAGAGAGATAGAGAGCGTGTGTGTGTGTGTGAGTGTGTGTGTATGAGAGAGATAGAGAGCGTGTGTGTGTGTGTGTGTGCGAGGTGTGTGTGTATGAGAGAGATAGAGAGCGTGTGTGTGTGTGTGCGCGAGTGTGTGTATGAGAGAGATATAGAGTGTGTGTGTGTGTGTGTGTGTGTGTGTGTGTGTGTGTGTGTGTGTCCAGTCCTCTGCAAGGATAGCAGACATTCTTCACTACCAAGCCATCTCTCCAACCCGCTGTATTATTAATTTCCAGCGAAGCCATGTTTGGGTTAACACCTCAGTGAATAAATTATTTTACACTTTCTAATCTTTATTCATCGAGATAGAATTCTCATATTGAGCTATACAAACACACACTGTTTTTCTTCTTTGTATCATAAAATTGCTCATAAAATTTAAGAATTTATATCTGTGGTTTATCACGAAAAAGTGAAAAGCACTTGCCATATCTGTGTTGATATGTGCAAACGATGGCACATTGAATATTCCCTGAATCAGCTCCGCTGGGCTCCCCACTCCAAACCACAAGAACATGTTCAGACCATCAGCCAGCAGGAATATTCCTTCTTCGGAGAGTCGGGACTCGGAGCAGCGGACAGCCGGCGGCAGTGCTGCGCTCTTCACATCCAACGTGTGCTGTTCGGGCAAAGTCAAGAGGCTTAAGAACTCGTTCTCTCTTCCTCTCTCCTCTCATTTCCTTTCTCTTCCCCCCTTCCCTCCTTTAGGTACATAGTTAATTAAAACCTACAAGAATTTCTGCCTTGTGCAGCTAATGGTCTTTTTGAGGAAGAAAGACTTGGTACATAAAATAACACAGGAATACCAATAGGTACGTTAAGAGCTGTGTGGGAAGTGAATGGTAACTAGGGTAAGTGTTGGTGTGTGGGTGGGGCTAGGAAGGCTGCTGGCAAAGGTAATTTTGAGTCAAGCCACCTGAGGATGTGAGAAAAGGTGAGGAGCTGAGGCTGGGGAAATAGGAAGAACATTCCAGACACACAGAAACAGGTATGCACAGGTCCTGACCTGAACAGAGTGATGACTAGCAAAGAGACCTGCATGGCTGTCACGATATAGGAGGACAGAACTCAGAAAGGGGTAGAAAAGGTTAAGCCTGAGCCAGTGATGCCCTGGACCGGCCTGAGGAGAGCAGGGCTGAGATTCCCCAAGCATATGTAGAAGTGATTTTCTAAGATGTGGAATTCGATTGAAGTTTTCTGGCACCAACTTGTTCATAGACTTCTAAAGGGGCCTGCTTGATGATTATTACCAACTTGAGGCTAGCGCGGAGAGAAAAGCAATCTGAAGAAGCCAGTGAAACAGGACTCCTTACATCCTTCCCAGCCATGCGGAGCACATGACCGTGCTCGAGAGCTTCTGCTATAGGCCCAGGCTACACGTTTCTGACGCTGAATTTCTTAGGAACAGCGCCCAGCACGTGCTTCCCTCCCAAACATCTCCGGGGACCACGCTTACTATTGGCAGGAACAGTGGATAGAAGAAGAGCTGGGAGTCAGCCACGCCCATGGTCATCACCAGCTGCCGTTGGTACGCCCGCTCGTCAGGGGAGATCTCGGGTCTACTGAGCAGCACACAGTTTTTCAACAGACTGTTCATGTACACGGGCAGAACTTTCATGGAATCTGGCAGTATAAGCTGAAAGAGAAGACATTTGCTTCATGATCCTCTCTTCTTTTTAGTTTTCTCTTTGTACGTGTGTGTGTGTGTGTGTGTGAGTTTGTGTATGTGTGTGTATGTGAGTGTATGTGTATGTGTGTGAGTGTGTGAGTGTGAGTGTGTGTGTGAGTGTGTGTATGTGTGTGTGTGTATGTGTGTGTGTGTATGTGTGCGCGCGCACATATCCCCTCAGGACTCTGACAGGATCTTACACCCCATACCCCTTCATATCAGAAGTCTCTTCTCATGGTCTGCTGAGTAAGGAGTGAAAAGGACAAAGTGTTTAGCTGATTCAGGCAAGCCCATTCCAGAATGCTTCACCTCAACATCTGATCTCATTTCAAGGCACCCCAGTCAGTAAACAGAAGATGCAGGAACTGAACATGGTCAAGTTTCAGAGCCAGCAGCCCCAGTGCTATTTCTAAGCAATTTATAACATGGTATGAAGAATAAATCCTCCTGGCTTCACCAGTAGAAGTGCACACATACCCTCTCAATGTTTTGGAACTTTCCTCACTGCCTCAAGTTAACCAGGAATATTAAGGTTGTTTATATACTCACTGTTTTAAATTCCACAGAGGAGTGAGCTTGGCATTTATGAGGACAGCTCTAAAGAGGCTGATTAGAGGAGGCTGGGTTATGGGGGCCAAGGGAAAAAATGAGAAATAGGGGGGAAAAGCTAATAGAAGGAAAGTCGTTAAAGAGTGGAAAAAAGCAAGAAGAAAGTCTTACTAATATATTTGGGGTTAGAAGGAAAATATGTCACAGATTACTATAAAATCTCCCCTCAGCTTCCCTGGCTCCTCCATAATGAAATTACCCTGGAGAGAAAGGTACTGGTTAGGGGTGAGCAAAAATTCACGGAACCCTGGTTTGGAGTTTGGAAAATGTCTTGCATTTTCTAAGGACAAAGTGGTCACAAACAAAAACATTGGCAATCCTGTAGTTAAAGTCTTTCTTTTTGGGGCTGGAGAGATGGCTCAGAGGTTAAGAGCACTGACTGCTCTTCCAGAGGTCCTGAGTTCAATTCCCAGCAATCACATGGTGGCTCACAACCACCTATAATCAGGTCTGGCGCCTTCTTCTGGCCTGTAGTTGTATACATGCAGGCAGAAAGCTGTATGATGTATACATAATAAATAAATAAATTTAAAAAAAGAAAAAAAAAGTCTTTCTTTTTTTTAAGGGAACTTCGTAGGCATTTTAAATAAAACATTTACTTAATTTCAGGTGTGCAAATGTTTTGCTCCAGTTCATGTCTGTGCAGTTCATGAATCCTAGTATTCTCAGAGGTCAGGAGAGGGCGCTGGATCCCCTGGGCCTGGAGTCACAGATGGTTGCTGCTGGAGGCCAAACTTGTTCCTCTACAAGAGTACCAAGTGTTCTTAACCTCTAAGCCATGTCTTCAGGCCGTTTGCCTTTTGAGAGGGAGTTTACTCCCAAATAATACAAGTGGCTTCTTAGATTTTATGAAGGTAACTAACCTACTCACTCATATAAACCAGAACATCTACTGGAACATTCTTTTGACTCTTCTCATGGCTGAGCATGAGTCAGAGTGGTGCCTCCTTAAATTTCATATCCAAGTGGCTTCTCGTGCCTTGGGCAGTCCACTTGTGTCTGTTACACAACCAAAGTATGTGTGTTGATGATCTGGTGTGGTGTTGGGGTCTGGATATGGAAGGTGTTCTAAAGATGCATTGAAGGCTTGGTCCTCCTCAGTGTACCAGTATCTGGAGGTGGGTGTGGAGGTGACTGGATGTTAGTGCCCTAGCTTTGTTGGTGGTGGAAGGGTGCAATGAAAGACCCAAATGGAAAAGGGAAAAAAAAATCTCATTTTCCAAGAGCAGGAATCCTCTCTACTGACTGACCCTGAGTAAAACAAGTGTCACAATGGTTTGCTCTATGTTCAAGCCATAAACACCAATGCTCTGGTGTGGATACAAGTCTTCTAGCTTTCAAACCAGAATGAGATGGTAAGTTTTACTTTCCCCCTTAAATAAGCAAGATTGTTTTTTTTTCCAGTTGAGGTCTTTAAAGGCAAACCATTTTAATATTATCAAGTAACTTAGAGAGAAGACACTAGCTGTACCTGCTCTATGTTAACTGCTCCTGCTGAAAGGGGAGATACTCCAGAGGGAGAAGAGTTATCATCCAGAAATCCAAGACCAGTAGTACAGATGGGTGCAAAGTGTGCCTGACTGCACTCCATCCAGACGGAGTCCATAAGCACCTGACAGGATCACGTAACTCCAACAAGCACACTTGCTAACTATGTCTGCCTGCCTGCTTGCCTGCCTTTTCTTCCTTCTTCCCTTCCTTCCTCTTTTTTTTTTTTTTGAGACAGTCTCACAGAGCTGAGGTAGGCCCCAATAACCTGGACCCCTGATCCTGTTCCTACCCCAGGAGTATGCCACTGTGCCTGAGTTATGCAATAGTATTGAAACGTGAGTTTACCAACGTGAGACGATCCTGATTGATCAAGAGAAATGACCAGCCATATAGATTCAGCACTTGGTTACCTAACTGTCAACACAGAAGTTAAAAGAATGGGTGACGAATCACTTCGGGTAGCCCGGGGGGCAACATTTGCCTTGCTTGCTTTCTTCAGCTGGGAAAGTCAGATGTAGAATGTGTCTGCATTCTCTTCCTGCTAACACCATCCTCGAAGGTGGAGTAACCACACTAACAAAGACTAGATTAGAAAAAAGTGTCCGCTAGTTGCTCTCAGAGTTCTTTTTTAAGCAAAATTAGTTAGATAGTCAGGATACAACCATGCACATCTAACTTTACTGTCACGGGAGAATGGGATTAGAGGACATAGGCTAAGCAAATGGCTGGAGGCTTACCTACACGTTCAAATCACTTAGACGATGGCCAGAGACAAGTGTTTCAAAGTGATTCTGTTAATAATGTGTAAGCTGAGGCAGGAGAATTGCCACACATTCAAGGAGTGCCTCGTCTACACAGAGAGTGGCAGGACAGCCAGGTTTACTATGTAACTTTTAAATGAAAATCATTCCATCATTTATGCTATTATATTTGCTTTTGAAAGAGCCACTCTTACTACTGCCATCAGTTCATGGCAACCTCATTTATATGCCTAAAATATACTTAAGCACGCACATTTTACAACAAAATATCTAGGTCTGTATACAAAAGGGAATCCTAGCATATTATGGCATTCCTCTGTTTATAAACAGTGCATTTGTGGCTGTCACATTTTTGGTTCAGACACTCTGTAAAACCCAAGTTTCTTTTTTGATGTAGGCTTCTGATGTACATAAGTCCACGGTCGCCATCCCCTGCCCCCACCCAGCTGCATCCTCAGTCCCCTTGACTGCATGCTGTACTTGAGAGCATCTTGGAACAGCAGCTGCATGCACTTGCTCTACTGAGCTGGCTGCTCAGGACAGCAGGGACCTCACCTGGCTTGCTGCAGAAGGGCTCGCACAGTGCTTCCGGTAACACGCCAACATATGGGCAGTCTGATTAACTAGAATTTCCCGGATGGTCTTCAAAGGCTGGTTCAAAACGGCTTTAAAAGCTAGAAGCACAAAACCGCACAGAAAAGACATGAACGCTTTAGAAACTGATCTCTGAAGAAAAACAAAGAACAAGTCGCTGTTGTCTTCAGACTACCAAACAAGGAGAACGCTGTCTGCTGCTCCTCTTTTGAGGATAGTATGATATAGGCCGAGAGGGACAATGGTCTAATTATAGCAAAGGGTGGCATGGACCCATATTTATCTTGAGACTACTAGAAATAGAACTGCATACACAGAAAAGACAGGCCAGTTTGTTGTCTCCCTCACTCCTGACTTCTGCGGGCTGGAATGCTCTCTTCCTTACCTTAAGTACAGAATTGCAGAAGGGCAGACAAGAAGATCACCTATCCTGCTTCTTAGTCATCAGGACCCAGATAATCAACACTAGTGTAACGCAGCAATGCTAGAGGGCACACTTGCACACTTATATTTCACCTCAGACTCCTTACTAGCAAGAAAACTTAGGCCCAATCTGTGTGCCTGGCCCCAGAGTCTAGTCTCCCTCATTATGGCCAGAGGAGCTGGCCATTCTCCAACCTCCGACTTCACTGGTTCTTGGAGTATTTTCCAGCTTCTGACTAGTTACCCAGTGAGTGAGTCTCGACTGATCACTGAGCTCTGAGATTAGCAAGACACTACCTGACTTGGCAAAGAAGTTGATCAGGGCATCTGTTTCACAGCTCTTGTACAGATCTGCTAGCTGGGTGCTGCAGTTTAAGGCGACATTGTGAATCCGGAGTCTTCGCTGACCACCGATGGTCGTGTAGAGCAGGGCACACTGCAGAAACAACATGGAGGCATGGCTGTTACTGACCGGGTCCAGCCAAGCTAATTTAATCCCATTGGCATGTATAAAATCGTATGTACAGATGAATGCTTTCTTAAAATTTCCAGGGTTTTCCCATTATTTTTAAAGACTGACTAATCCCTGGGGGAAGAATAACTAATTCATTCACTGTAACCTGTCCATGGTTTAAGCTATTGAGCTAGTCCCGTGTAAATATCTGTTCACATTTCACACTGACTTGCATTTTACAGATTTTACTACCAAGGATTTAGGTCCAGAGGCAAAGTTGGCATGCATTCACAGCTCTGCCCAACCTCACTTCCCAGGAAAAGGCATAGCTGGTTTTGATGGTGCACTCTGGAACACAGCCGCTACCCAGGCACCTGTGATTCCAAACCAAGCATTAAAACCCTTCCTCATCCCATGTCGACCTCTCTACGCCTTAAGTATAAGCTGATGCTTGAGAACTATGATCTTTAAATATATTTTTATTTTATTTCTTTGATATATACTCAAAGCCAGTCCTATTCCACTTGCTTATGATATAATGCTTAGCAGAATCCCAGAGGCTAAATTGTGACCCCTGTGTGCTGAAGTTCTAACCCCCGCAGCCATGCACCTTAGAATAAAACTTCCTTCGGAGGTAGGACCTTTCTTTTTCTATTTTGAGATTAATATAATCCCAACATTTCTCCCTTCCCTTTCCTCTCTCCATATCCCCCCAAACACCCCCCACTCCCTCATTGAAATCCATGGCATCTCATTTCGCTAATCGTTATGGCATGTGTGTGTATGCACACATGCATTCCTCACTAGAACACTGTATAACGTATAATGTTACTTGTGTGTGTTTTCTGGGCTGGCCATCTGGCACTGAGGACCAACTGGTGTGCTCCTCCTCAGGGAAGAGCATGGACGTAGCACCTTTAAAAGGGCGAGTTAGCTAAAATGAACTAACGAGCGGAGGGCCACACGACTACAGGAACCCTGGACACAGGCACTTCACGGAAACCAGTTTGCTGATGCGTGTCTTCACACCAACGGCCAGGCCAATGACTGCCGTGCACACACACACCCACCGACGGGTAAACCACACTAGAGAGCTCTAAGGACTCATGCTTTGGAGAAAGAGTGGAGCTTTGCTATGAAGGGAGGAGCACATTTGGTGGCTTGGTCACCTGGATCAGAGCCCCGACATCTTCACTGAGCTTGTCATCGTGCTTGAACTCCACGGTCACCGCCTTATCACAGTCGATGGCTGCCATTTCCACATCTGTGGTGTTGTTCATGAATATCCCACCGAAGAAATCGGTGGCCCTGAAACCTAAGGCACAGGGAGAAAGGAAAATTCACATCTGGAAATCTTGATATTCTTTGTTGTGCTGTTACTTCAACAGACAGTGCCACGCCGAAGAGACGTGAAATGGTGTGCGCGAGGATTACCTGTGCTGGTCCGAACCCTCATGATAGCATCGAAGCCTATTTTCTTCTCAATATCATTCCGGAGGTCGTTCAAAAACCTTTGACTATCCACGTGTACCTACAAGGTAAAGTATGATCAGTGGCCACCAGGGGGCAGTAAAAGACTTCAAATAATATTACTTTAATTTTATATCACGTTTTATATTTTGATTTTGCACACTTACATGGACATCTTATGTATACACATGATCTTATGAAAGTACATAATCTTTGGCAGTGACTCTTAAGTTTTAGTAAAATACCTTACCTATTTTTTCATCCTCAAAACCTTTGGATGAGAAGAACAGTTACTTACTTTGCAAATAAAGCAATAACATAAGGGAGTCACTTAAGGGTCTTGTGTTAGACATAGGAAACAATGCATGGATTAACATTTTCACTGAAGCTGGAGAAAGACACCGTAAGGGTGGTGGTGTAGGCGTGGAGATTGTTAGTGGACGTCTTTTATTTGACTATACTCAGTTCAGTCAGAGTTCATACAGAGTCTGGAGAATAAACACTTCCCTGGGACTTCTTGACTCCTCTTTTTTTTCTTAAGGATTTACTTATTTATTACGTATAAGTACACTGTAGCTGTCTTCAGACACACCAGAAGAGGGCATCTGATCTTATTACAGAGGTTGTGAGCCACCATGTGTTGCTGGGAATTGAACTTGTGATCTCTGGAAGAACAGTCAGTGCTCTTAACCACTGAGCCATCTTGACTCCTCTTTAAAGCATATATCTCTGAAAGCTGCTCACAGCCCACACCTAAGCAATGTAATGGAGCACTGGAGCGTGTGCTACTGAGTGGAGACTCACCGAGAACACAACTTCGATGACAAGCAGCAGCCAATGCTGTATCTCTGACCTTGTCAGGTGAACCTTTATTAGATTCTCACCATTTCTGCTTGACAGGCACAGAGAGGTGCACACACTCACGCAGGCACACACAGACTCTCGTTCCCAACCCCCAAAACAGAGAAAATGAAAGGAAACAGAGGCACCACAGATAGTACTCATAAAAGATACTTCAGGTACACACCAGATGCCTGACTGTGTTCTTGGCTGTCATTTACACACGGCAATATTATCTAATGGAAGACACTATTAAAATTTTTACTTTTAAAGTTAAGAAGTAAATGCTAAGATATGATTCAGTCTACAACGATGCACATAAAAGCTGAGGGGATCAAGCCCAAACTAGCACTGACACTGATTACGAAATGCAAGGCCATTCCTTATTGCAAGGGCCTCTCCCATTGGATTACGACAGCACTTCTTTTTTAATAGCAGATGAAATCAATAATAAGCTTCAGTATATTGATGCGCAAGTGAAGGGCTTTTGACAAAAACTACACAGAACCAGCACACTGTGAAACCCATGAGGGAGTGAGATCAACGGCGGTGACGTCAGCGCCTCCTGCCAACACTGCCCTGGATCGCTGTGTAACTAAGTCACTTCAGTGACGACGGCTTCCATGTGGGACCCCAGAGCTACCCCAGCCAGGACTTTCTTAAGAAGATGGAGGGTTCTGATCTACTGTATGCTCCTCACTGGAGAAAGAACTGAGACGATTACACTATGCCTCGGAAACCCAGAATTCTGACCAGATGATTGTCTGACTTTTATCACTACTAAGATCTCATATTCAAGTGTATCTGCAGACATATGTTTATCCAGAAGTCTTCAAAGGGTTCTTAAAGCTTCTTTAAAAGAATGTATTTCATTCTCAATCTTTGGTCTTACGTCAATCTTAGTTAACTTCCAAAACAAATATGCAACTGGCTGCTGCTTTATCACTCGTAAGCAAAAACGGGGTGAGCATTTGTCATCTGCTAGGAAAACACCCCTCTGTGATCAGCTGCCCTGTGGACGGGCTCCTCCTCAGGAGGAGACAGTGTCCATTCTCTGTGTCTAAATACAGTGACACTCCAAGACACAACTGTCCCCAGGAGAAGCCATGGCTGCGCCTATCCTAAACTGTCCTGTGTGCCTCAGTCAACTCGGAGGAGGCGCAGTGTTAGTCCAGTGGAAGAGGAGAGGGTGTAATGAGCTGAACCTGCCTCAGATTTCATCAAATTAAAACAAACATGCAGTTACGTTTTCAAATATCATCTTAGGTGTCTCTGCTAAGTATACTTTCCCTGCAGCAAAGCGCACGACTCGGGTAGGATGAGCTCAGTGTGTGTGGCTAAAACCGGTGGGAAGGCAATCAAACACACATGGTTTTCCATTGCTTGAATTTACTTTTGCTAACTGTCCACAATGGGACACAACTTTCTTAACCCACAATCTAAGCATCAAACGTAAACTGGGCTGGGGAGATGCCTGAGCCCTGGAAAACACTTGCTGTGTGAGCCTTAGGACTTGAGTTTGGTCCTGAGCCAGGTAAACACATAAGACAGACATACACAACAATTAACTCTTCCCAAAACTCCCAGGGTAAGGCAGGAGGCCCAGACAGGAGAAACCACCAGAAAGCTAGCCAGCCTAGGGCAGTGCATAGTGCCTGAGTAGTGGGAATAAGGAAGATTCTACTCCAACTTGATGTAGGAGAGAACTGACTCCTGAAAATCCTACCCTGCCCACCAGAGGCGACACAGCATACCTATATACACTAGAACCCCACATCTCTCTCTCTCTCTCTCTCTCTCTCTCTCTCTCTCTCTCACACACACACACACACACACACACACACACACACACACACACACACAACAGGGGTGGGTGAGAGACAGCACAGAAAGACAGAGACAGACTCAAAACTCAAACAGGAAGGAGTTAAGAAGAACAGACAGCTTGCCGCTTACCTGAAAAACATTGTATTTGTAAAGGGATCCTCCCGTGAGCAGAGGAACCAGACCCAAGGAAGCCACATCTACAAACTGACTGGGAAAGAGGAACAGAGTCACCGAGCAGCTGTTGGCTACACAGTCCTTGGCCAGAGATTCGTAGACAGCTGTTTGGGGCTGGAAAAGTATCTAAAGAAAAGGATAAAAGAAAATAAGAGGAAAAAATTATTAAAATTTAAGTTTCTATTAAAATTTTTAATTAAAAATTCTAAATAGGAAAAATGTGGGATTTCCCCCCCTCCAGTTAGGTAGACTGGGCTAATGAAATAAAACAGTTGGTTGCCTTCAGGTTGATACTCCAATACCCTTACTGGAGCTGTCCCTGCCATCCTCAGTCTACCGTCCGGAATGCAGCTCCGTGGATTGGATGGCGCTGTGTGACTGAGGTGTGTGTATTCAGTCAGAAGCATCTTCCATTGGAGACTGCTCATGGCTGCCATAGTGTCTCGGGTTTGAGCAAAGGCTTCTTTTCGGCATTGGACGCCTTTGCTTTGTGACTAGCGTCTCATCCTCTGGTGAGTGAGGTCACCAGGCATTTGTGTTCCCCCTGCACTTTTCTTCATGCAACCCCCACCTCCATTTCTCCAACAGCCTCACAGATCACTCATGGAAGACGTGATCATGTATAGACATGTCAGATATCAGCAACATGAAATCCTTCAGTGGTCTACAGTTGAAAATACTCATGAAGACGGGGACCCCTTGTAACATTGCTTCAGCGACACCTCAGAGACCAACGGGTCCCAAGTACCTACCTTCTCCTTGTCTGTGTTAACCAGCTTTTTGTCGTCTCTGTTCTTGAGCTTTCCCGGTGCTTCGGCAGTAGGCAGGGACGAATGGAAGATGAAGAGCTTCCCAGGGCACTCTGCTGCCTGCAGAACCACACAAAACGCTGTGGATTAAGATCTCGTTCTAAGGGAGTCATACACAGATGGAAATCACACCTCGCTCCACTCAGAAGGGTAACAAAGGAAGCAAAGGAACAAAATGCTGTTGAGGAAGAGGACAAAGGGGCCTCTTGTATGTTGCTAGAAGGAATGCACGCCAGCCAGGTCAGTGTGGAGACGAAAGTGGAGCCTCCTCCGGGAACGGAAGAAGAACCACCATGCAGGATGAGTCTTCCGAGAAACACTGCTTGTAGACCACCTTTACAAACTGGACTTCTCCCCAACACGTAACCAAGCTAATAATGTGCTTGGAGGTCAGTGATCGCCATGTAGTCAACCTGCGTACAGACTGTGTACTCAGCCTGTTCAGAATTAAGTGACCTTTGATGAAAACGGTGTAACCAATCAGAGGATGGACTCCCTGACATAACATGTGCTCCGTTTCTCCGTGGTGACCCATGCATGCCACTGACTTGGGCAATATATGTGTGGGTGAGATGTGGCGGCCTCACCTACGGCCATTCACGGAAAGCAGAGAGGCACTGAAATCAACAAAAGGGGTTAAAGAGAACAACACACGAACATAGACCAATACCATGGGACTCTGTCTCTGTGTGCTGTTCTGGTCAGTGGGGCCAGAAAAGCAATTTCCTCTCTTGTGAGACTCCTATAGAAGACTGATCAAGACCTAAGCTCCTCTGTTCCGTGCTACCATGGCTGCTGTGTGTGCTGGTCAGCACAGAGAATGGCGTTTGTTCAAACGCCTGATGAGGCCAGGATTCTTCAAATGCAATCTGGCTCACTCTTGGGTTAGAACACCAAGGGTTAGTTTCTTTTCTTAAATGTGACACTGTCTCGCCTGATAACAAAGATATGTACTTGTGGGTATATAGACAAAGTCCCCTAAGGCCGCACAGCACAGTGATACCTGAAAATAACCCTTCTTACTACAGTATTCTTCCTTCATAGTCGTCAAGTAATGGGATGGCTCTAGGTGTCATCAATAGCGACAAAGGACATGAGTGCATATTGTGTTCACCAATAGCGACAAAGGACATGAGTGCATATTGTGTTCACCAATAGTGACAAAGGACATGAGTGCATATTATATTCAATCTTACTCAGCCACAAAGCAGATGGAGATCACTGCTGGCCAAGGGATGCAAGTGGAGATTACCATAATGAGTTAAATATGGCGGACTCAGAAAGACGACACATTTCCTCTCACGTTTGCCTCCTGTGTTTTATATACACTCATGTGCATATGACATCTAGCAGAATAGATATCGGGGAAGGGAAAGAAACTAAGGAGGGAGAGGAAAGAGGGGATACCGGGAAATCCGGCCCATCCGGAACTATCTGCAGTGAGGAGTATACACCAGGAAAGCATCTGCAAACTGCCTGTTGCTTTTTAGGTTTAAAACGTTCCGCAGCACTAACTTCGTCATGAAAGCAACAGCCGGTATTTGTATCTGAACTGTCACCATCATCGGTCTCCTCAAATGTAAATGACCCTCCCCTTCTGTTTCTGCTTTCCAGGCAGTATCTAGTCTTTTACTGTAAAAAGGAACTGGAAAATCTCCTCAGATGGAGACTTCCTGTGTTAATCAGATCAAACTAAAAATATTTCTCACAGTCACACACAGCTCTCAAAAATATAAAGTCAAGTATTTCTTGTCTGAGCCATCTGACTCCCCTAAAGAATTCACTAAGTTCCTTGTACCCATGTAGATGGTGTCCAGTCACAGAAACCTTGTCATTTGAACTGTAGATGTTAGGACCACAGGTCCAGTTCCTACAGGCTAGGGTTAGAATCTTAGCCACTGTGTTAGCTTTTCTATGCTTCATTCATACCATACGTGATGCAGTAGACACAGTAACAGAAAACAAGAGTTGGAAGACTTTAATGGCTCAGTTAATTATAATAAACACACTTGATTGTCCTACTCAGGGTCCTGCTCAGGGCCATTAAAAAAATTCAGCGCTGTAAAATTATACAGTGCTTGGGGCTATGAAGATGGCTCTAAAGATAAAGTGCTTACCATTCAAATGTAAGGACCCGATTCCCAACACCCACATAACAAAATAAAGCTGGTAGGTACAGTGGATACCTATAATCCCAGTACTCAACAGAAGACTAGCCAGAAATGGCGAGGTTCCAGTTCAGGACAGACTCTACCTCAAAGGAAAAAAGAGCAACATGGGATCATACCTGAGGTCAACTTCAGGCCTCTATGCACACACACACATACACTCACACTCACACCACACATATATACACATACCACACATATCACACATATACTCACACACATACATACATACACACACACACAGCACACATACATTCACACACACTTTCCCCACACATATACTCACACACACACCACACATGCACACACACTCACCACGCACACACTACACTCACCACACATACACATACCACACACTCACAAAGCATACACACACACACCACACTCACCACACATACATATACCACACACACATGTAGCACACATACACACATACACACTCACCACACACACACACACTCACACTCACCACACAATACACATATGTACACACATACACACACACTCACCACACACACACACACCACACTCACCACACAAACACATACCACACACACAAAGCAGACATATACACTCAGCACACACACATACACTCACCACACAGTACACATATGCACACACATACATGAATGCACACATGCACACACATGCCCATACACACAATCACATTTGTATACTACACTACAATACATACACAGGGAAAAAAACTTAGAATACAACACACATACACAAAGATGTATACAGTAGCTATATCTATTTGTTCTTACTCAGTCGCTTCATTGTGCAGCTATACTCTCACTGACTGCAGACTTACAAAGCATTTTATATCTGGCAAATGGTTTACACCCCTACAAAATTTGATGTCTTTGCCAAAATTTGACCGTGCTTGCAAGAGGGAATCATTCAAAATGAGATAACTGGCGTATATCCTTCTGATTTCAGTAGAAAACGCTTACAAAGGGCAGGCCTTGAGAACTCTGTGCAAATTCACCTTCTACATAATAAATAGTCCTTCTAAGAGACTAGCATTAGTATGATTAACCAACCAGCTGCCTCCTTTGCTGTCTCCCCACTCTAGAGCCAGGACCTTCTAGGATTCATGACACTGTCTCCCACCCTCATGCAAGCTGCAAGATTCTGTAAATGAAAGACTTCCTGAAGAAAAGATAGTTTTATATCCCCACATTGGGCCTCTGCCTTTCCCTCATTAAGTGTTCCATATTGTCTGTGAATATAGTCTCCTGATGGATCTTAAAATTGAATTTTGCTCCGGAAGTCCCACACCCGCGGATCCCGGCCCGCAGCAGCTCTCTGCTCCCAGACCCGGTGAGAGAGAGACCCAACCGCCTGGTCAGGTGGGCACTCCTGAGGCTGCAGAGCGGAAGAGACCACCAACACTGCTCACCCCTGCCCACATCCCTGGCCCAAGAGGAAACTGTATAAGGCCTCTGGGCTCCCGTGGGGGAGGGCCCAGGAGCGGCAGGACACCTGCCTGAGACACCGCAGGAACCTGAAAGAAACAGACCGGATAAACAGTTCTCTGCACCCAAATCCCGTGGGAGGGAGAGCTAAACCTTCAGAGAGGCAGACAAGCCTGGGAAAACAGAAGAGACTGCTCCCTGCACACACATCTCGGACGCCAGAGGAAAAAGCCAAAGACCATCTGGAACCCTGGTGCACTGAAGCTCCCGGAAGGGGCGGCACAGGTCTTCCTGGTTGCTGCCGCTGCAGAGAGCCCGTGGGCAGCACCCCACAAGCGAACTTGAGCCTCGGGACCACAGGTAAGACCAAATTTTCTGCTGCAAGAAAGCTGCCTGGTGAACTCAAGACACAGGCCCACAGGAACAGCTGAAGACCTGTAGAGAGGAAAAACTACACGCCCGAAAGCAGAACACTCTGTCCCCATAACTGACTGAAAGAGAGGAAAACAGGTCTACAGCACTCCTGACACACAGGCTTATAGGACAGTCTAGCCACTGTCAGAAATAGCAGAACAAAGTAACACTAGAGATAATCTGATGGCGAGAGGCAAGCGCAGGAACCCAAGCAACAGAAACCAAGACTACATGCCATCATCGGAGCCCAATTCTCCCACCAAAACAAACATGGAATATCCAAACACACCAGAAAAGCAAGATCTAGTTTCAAAATCATACTTGATCATGATGCTGGAGGACTTCAAGAAAGACATGAACACACTTAGGGAAACACAGGAAAACATTAATAAACAAGTAGAAGCCTACAGAGAGGAATCGCAAAAATCCCTGAAAGAATTCCAGGAAAACACAATCAAACAGTTGAAGGAATAAAAATGGAAATAGAAGCAATCAAGAAAGAACACATGGAAACAACCCTGGATATAGAAAACCAAAAGAAGAGACAAGGAGTTGTAGATACAAGCTTCACCAACAGAATACAAGAGATGGAAGAGAGAATCTCAGGAGCAGAAGATTCCATAGAAATCATTGACTCAACTGTCAAAGATAATGTAAAGCAGAAAAAGCTACTGGTCCAAAACATACAGGAAATCCAGGACTCAATGAGAAGATCAAACCTAAGGATAATAGATATAGAAGAGAGTGAAGACTCCCAGCTCAAAGGACCAGTAAATATCTTCAACAAAATCATAGAAGAAAACTTCCCTAACCTAAAAAAAGAGATACCCATAGACATACAAGAAGCCTACAGAACTCCAAATAGATTGGACCAGAAAAGAAACACCTCCCGTCACATAATTGTCAAAACACCAAACGCACAAAATAAAGAAAGAATATTAAAAGCAGTAAGGGAAAAAGGTCAAGTAACATATAAAGGGAGACCTATCAGAATCACACCAGACTTCTCGCCAGAAACTATGAAGGCCAGAAGATCCTGGACTGATGTCATACAGACCCTAAGAGAACACAAATGCCAGCCCAGGTTACTGTATCCAGCAAAACTCTCAATTAACATTGATGGAGAAACTAAGATATTCCATGATAAAACCAAATTTACACAATATCTTTCTACAAATCCAGCACTACAAAGGATAATAAATGGTAAAGCCCAACATAAGGAGGCAAGCTATACCCTAGAAGAAGCAAGAAACTAATCGTCTTGGCAACAAAACAAAGAGAATGAAAGCACACAAACATAACCTCACATCCAAATATGAATATAAAGGGAAACAATAATCACTATTCCTTAATATCTCTCAATATCAATGGCCTCAACTCCCCAATAAAAAGACATAGATTAACAAACTGGATACGCAACGAGGACCCTGCATTCTGCTGCCTACAGGAAACACACCTCACAGACAAAGACAGACACTACCTCAGAGTGAAAGGCTGGAAAACAACTTTCCAAGCAAATGGTCAGAAGAAGCAAGCTGGAGTAGCCATTCTAATATCAAATAAAATCAATTTCCAACTAAAAGTCATCAAAAAAGATAAGGAAGGACACTTCATATTCATCAAAGGAAAAATCCACCAAGATGAACTCTCAATCCTAAATATCTATGCCCCAAATACAAGGGCACCTACATACGTAAAAGAAACCTTACTAAAGCTCAAAACACACATTGCACCTCACACAATAATAGTGGGAGATTTCAACACCCCACTCTCATCAATGGACATATCATGGAAACAGAAATTAAACAGTGATGTCGACAGACTAAGAGAAGTCATGAGACAAATGGACTTAATGGATATTTATAGAACATTCTATCCTAAAGCAAAAGGATATACCTTCTTCTCAGCTCCTCATGGTACTTTCTCCAAAATTGACCATATAATTGGTCAAAAAATGGGCCTCAACAGGTACAGAAAGATAGAAATAATCCCATGCGTGCTATCGGACCACCACGGCCTAAAACTGGTCTTCAATAACAATAAGGGAAGAATGCCCACATATACGTGGAAATTGAACAATGCTCTACTCAATGATAACCTGGTCAAGGAAGAAATAAAGAAAGAAATTAAAAACTTTTTAGAATTTAATGAAAATGAAGATACAACATACTCAAACTTATGGGACACAATGAAAGCTGTGCTAAGAGGAAAACTCATAGCGCTGAGTGCCTGCAGAAAGAAACAGGAAAGAGCATATGTCAGCAGCTTGACAGCACACCTAAAAGCTCTAGAACAAAAAGAAGCAAATACACCCAGGAGGAGTAGAAGGCAGGAAATAATCAAACTCAGAGCTGAAATCAACCAAGTAGAAACAAAAAGGACCATAGAAAGAATCAACAGAACCAAAAGTTGGTTCTTTGAGAAAATCAACAAGATAGATAAACCCTTAGCCAGACTAACGAGAGGACACAGAGAGTGCGTCCAAATTAACAAAATCAGAAATGAAAAGGGAGACATAACTACAGATTCAGAGGAAATTCGAAAAATCATCAGATCTTACTATAAAAACCTATATTCAACAAAATTTGAAAATCTTCAGGAAATGGACAATTTCCTAGACAGATACCAGGTATCGAAGTTAAATCAGGAACAGATAAACCAGTTAAACAACCCCATAACTCCTAAGGAAATAGAAGCAGTCATTAAAGGTCTCCCAACCAAAAAGAGCCCAGGTCCAGAAGGGTTTAGTGCAGAATTCTATCAAACCTTCATAGAAGACCTCATACCAATATTATCCAAACTATTCCACAAAATTGAAACAGATGGAGCCCTACCGAATTCCTTCTACGAAGCCACAATTACTCTTATACCTAAACCACACAAAGACACAACAAAGAAAGAGAACTTCAGACCAATTTCCCTTATGAATATCGACGCAAAAATACTCAATAAAATTCTGGCAAACCGAATTCAAGAGCACATCAAAACAATCATCCACCATGATCAAGTAGGCTTCATCCCAGGCATGCAGGGATGGTTTAATATACGGAAAAACATCAACGTGATCCATTATATAAACAAACTGAAAGAACAGAACCACATGATCATTTCATTAGATGCTGAGAAAGCATTTGACAAAATTCAACACCCCTTCATGATAAAAGTCCTGGAAAGAATAGGAATTCAAGGCCCATACCTAAACATAGTAAAAGCCATATACAGCAAACCAGTTGCTAACATTAAACTAAATGGAGAGAAACTTGAAGCAATCCCACTAAAATCAGGGACTAGACAAGGCTGCCCACTCTCTCCCTACTTATTCAATATAGTTCTTGAAGTTCTAGCCAGAGCAATCAGACAACAAAAGGAGATCAAAGGGATACAGATCGGAAAAGAAGAGGTCAAAATATCACTATTTGCAGATGACATGATAGTATATTTAAGTGATCCCAAAAGTTCCACCAGAGAACTACTAAAGCTGATAAACAACTTCAGCAAAGTGGCTGGGTATAAAATTAACTCAAATAAATCAGTTGCCTTCCTCTATACAAAAGAGAAACAAGCCGAGAAAGAAATTAGGGAAACGACACCCTTCATAATAGACCCAAATAATATAAAGTACCTCGGTGTGACTTTAACCAAGCAAATAAAAGATCTGTACAATAAGAACTTCAAGACACTGAGGAAAGAAATTGAAGAAGACCTCAGAAGATGGAAAGATCTCCCATGCTCATGGATTGGCAGGATTAATATAGTAAAAATGGCCATTTTACCAAAAGCAATCTACAGATTCAATGCAATCCCCATCAAAATACCAATCCAATTCTTCAAAGAGTTAGACAGAACAATTTGCAAATTCATCTGGAATAACAAAAAACCCAGGATAGCTAAAGCTATCCTCAACAATAAAAGGACTTCAGGGGGAATCACTATCCCTGAACTCAAGCAGTATTACAGAGCAATAGTGATAAAAACTGCATGGTATTGGTACAGAGACAGACAGATAGACCAATGGAATAGAATTGAAGACCCAGAAATGAACCCACACACCTATGGTCACTTGATTTTTGACAAAGGAGCCAAAACCATCCAATGGAAAAAAGATAGCATTTTCAGCAAATGGTGCTGGTTCAACTGGAGAGCAACATGTAGAAGAATGCAGATCGATCCATGCTTATCACCCTGTACAAAGCTTAAGTCCAAGTGGATCAAGGACCTCCACATCAAACCAGACACACTCAAACTAATAGAAGAAAAACTAGGGAAACATCTGGAACACATGGGCACTGGAAAAAATTTCCTGAACAAAACACCAATGGCTTATGCTCTAAGATCAAGAATCGACAAATGGGATCTCATAAAACTGCAAAGCTTCTGTAAGGCAAAGGACACTGTGGTTAGGACAAAACGGCAACCAACAGATTGGGAAAAGATCTTTACCAATCCTACAACAGATAGAGGCCTTATATCCAAAATATACAAAGAACTCAAGAAGTTAGACCGCAGGGAAACAAATAACCCTATTAAAAAATGGGGTTCAGAGCTAAACAAAGAATTCACAGCTGAGGAATGCCGAATGGCTGAGAAACACCTAAAGAAATGTTCAACATCTTTAGTCATAAGGGAAATGCAAATCAAAACAACCCTGAGATTTCACCTTACACCAGTGCGATTGGCTAAGATCAAAAACTCAGGTGACAGCAGATGCTGGCAAGGATGTGGAGAAAGAGGAACACTCCTCCATTGTTGGTGGGATTGCAGACTGGTAAAACCATTCTGGAAATCAGTCTGGAGGTTCCTCAGAAAATTGGACATTGAACTGCCTGAGGATCCAGCTATACCTCTCTTGGGCATATACCCAAAAGATGCCTCAACATATAAAAGAGACACGTGCTCCACTATGTTCATCGCAGCCTTATTTATAATAGCCAGAAAATGGAAAGAACCCAGATGCCCTTCAACAGAGGAATGGATACAGAAAATGTGGTACATCTACACAATGGAATATTACTCAGCTATCAAAAACAACGAGTTTATGAAATTCGTAGGCAAATGATTGGAACTGGAAAATATCATCCTGAGTGAGCTAACCCAATCACAGAAAGACATACATGGTATGCACTCATTGATAAGTGGCTATTAGCCCAAATGCTTGAATTACCCTAGATCCCTAGAACAAACGAAACTCAAGACGGATGATCAAAATGTGAATGCTTCACTCCTTCTTTAAATGAGGAAAAAGAATACCCTTGGCAGGGAAGGGAGAGGCAAAGATTAAAACAGAGACTTAAGGAACACCCATTCAGAACCAGCCCCACATGTGGCCCATACATATACAGCCACCCAATTAGACAAGATGGATGAAGCAAAGAAGTGCAGACCGACAGGAGCCGGATGTAGATCGCTCCTGAGAGACACAGCCAGAATACAGCAAATACAGAGGCGAATGCCAGCAGCAAACCACTGAACTGAGAATAGGTCCTCTCTTGAAGGAATCAGAGAAAGAACTGGAAGAGCTTGAAGGGGCTCGAGACCCCAAAAGTACAACAATGCCAAGCAACCAGAGCTTCCAGGGACTAAGCCACTACCTAAAGACTATACATGGACTGACCCTGGACTCTGACCCCATAGGTAGCAATGAATATACTAGTAAGAGCACCAGTGGAAGGGGAAGCCCTGGGTCCTGCTAAGACTGAACCCCCAGTGAACTAGTCCATGGGGGGAGGGCGGCAATGGGGGGAGGGTTGGGAGGGGAACACCCATAAGGAAGGGGAGGGGGGAGGGGGATGTTTGCCCGGAAACCGGGAAAGGGAATAACACTCGAAATGTATATAAGAAATACTCAAGTTAATAAAAAAAAAAATTGAATTTTGCTACCAATTATGGAGTATCTAAAGGTAGATTCAACTCCTTTTCTCAGGTCGTGATAGATTGCAAAAATAACCATTGACACCCATGTACAACTTTTTGCCCAACTCGGTTTTAAAGATTTAGTTATTTTTATTTTATGTGTATGAGTGTTTTCCTTAAGTGTATGTAAGTACATTATGTGTATGCAATACCTATGGAGGCCAGAAGAGGGCTAGGATCCCCTAGAGTTACAGGCAGTTGTGACCTATAGATTTGCTGAGAACTGAACCTGGATCTTCTGCCCGTGTAGCAAATATCTCTCCTGCACACAGTTTGTTGGTTAATAGTACTAATGTTGGTCTCTCAGAAAATCGATTTATGCATGTGTCAGACAGAGACTGAAGGAAATATAGGTTTTACCTCATGGGAAGGGGAAAGGCTGAGCTCAGAACATGCTGACATAGCACAACAGGAAAGCATAAGGCCCTTAGTTGAGTATTTCTCAAGGATATTTGAGAATGTGCACAGGACTTTCCAAACAGTCACTGTTTATCTTTGTATCATATCCCCTCCCCTTTTTTGCTAATTTTATATGCTGTGTTTGATTTAAGAAGTTTATTATATTTATATATCCTATATGCATGTGAAGTACATATACTCCATACATATTATAGGTATATAATATATATTTGTGGTATAAATAATATAATTAGTAGCATATATAACTACACACACACATACACACACACACACACACACACACACACACACACGTTTACTTGGTATCTATCTGAATGAAAGAAAAGTTGTAAATCAAATGGGGAGCCCAGTTCAGAAGTAGCTTCACTTAGATGCAGTAAAGCAAGTTTCCATTTTGATGCTTCTTTGGTTTCTACTCCCTGCCCCTCATGGATGGGATCCCATCTCTGCCCTCTGTATATGATATCCTCATCTGTTGACCAAACCACAGTCCTGGACTTTCCCAAGTAACCCTTGGCCTCCCCACTCCCTGCTTTTACTACCAGAAGAATCGTGTCTTGTATTACAGAATTAAATCTCCTCTGCCACACGTCATGAAACTTAGGAGAAGGACAAGAAACCCTAGGTTGTCTTGCAAAACACAAGCACTTAATGATTATTTTATTGATTGAGAATAAGGAATGAGTGAGTGAAAGGCCCCTCAACATCTTCTTTGCATATCCTCAAGCTCTTGTCCCAGGTACAAATGAGTAACAGCTACAGGAGAGGATTTTAGAGACTTCTTATGGAAATTATATTAATTTAAGTCTGATTTTCAGCTACTTAAAACCTGACTTTGTATTCATGAAATCAGGTGAACTGCTACATTTGGATACTAAGTTTTTTTCTCATTTTAAAACATGGACATTTCTATATTGGCTAGTTTTATGTCAACTTGACACAAGCTAACGTTATCTGAAAGGAGGGAACTTTAATTAAGAAGATGCTTCCGTAAGACCCAGCTGTAGGATATGTTCTTAACATGTGACTGATGGGAGAGGGTCAGTCTGTTGTAGGTAGAGCCATCCTGAGGCTCATGGTCCTGGGTTCTATCAGAAAGCAGCACCCTCCATGGCCTCTGCATGAGCTCAGGCCTCCAGGTTCCTGTCCTGTATGAGTTCCTGTCCTGACTTCCTTCGATGATGAACAGTGCTGTGGAAGTGTGAGCCAAACAAACCGTACCCTCCCCAAGTTGCTTTGGGCATGGTGCTTCACCACAGGGATGATAACGTTAAGGCAGTTTCCATATACTTCAGTATTAATATAATACACATTAATATAACAATAAACATGAATAAAACAAAAACAATGTAAATGGTAAAGACACATGAACTACAGTGAACCAGACTCACACATGGACAGCATGGAACGCTTTATGCTACACTAAGCGATGCACAAGTGACTTCAGGGCATATTATTATTGTTACAGACAATGACTTGACAGAATTGACATTACATTTCAGGCAGATAACAGACTGTCATCATTCACCTCAGACATGAGTGTGTATATGAAATGTCTCTTCTAGACTTAATTTAAAGCAGTAGAATGATGTTTAGAGTCCTTTATGAATTCTAGTGTGTGGAGAGATTTACTTACGAACTTCTCCTCACTGGAGGATAGAACATCACTGACAACAAACCAAACATCTTGAAGCGAAAAATAAAAATCCGGATTTTTGGGTTGCATGTTTTTGTGATGTGGAATGTCACCTGAACGCTCAGAAGCCAGAAACCCTGGACAAGAACCAGGCACTAGGTCAGACTACAGAATCAGATGCAACATTCACGTGAGATCCGTTCATGAACCTAGGCCACCACCATCCCTGTGTACCTGTATTGTTCCTGTCACTCATTCTATTTTAAAACTTGGTATGGACTTAATTTTAATAATCTAGTTTTAAAACTGACTTCGGGCATAAGCTGTCAAGGCCAACACTGCCATCTTTGATCCTATGAAGACAAAATGTTGTTTGAGCTCAGCCTTCCCAATGGGCACAAGGACAACCTCTACTTACCCCAGTCAATGAAGCCATGTGCATGAGTCACTTTCCTGACACAAACCGTCCCCAACTTCCCAGACACAAACTGTCCCCAGGCTGTACCCTTGTGTGTTTGAAAACCCCAAGGATAGGTCAATATGGGAATATTTCTCCTCGTATCCTACAGTAATGATTTGAGTGAACCAACTTTAAAAACAGACCATAAAAAGTTCATCTAAAAGCCAAGGGGAGGGGCTAAGCTGAAATCCAGAACAGCATCGGCTGTTCTGGTGTTGATGGCTCTGGGGTGTAAACACTGAGCGTGCTTGTGGCCTGGGTCACTTCCTCCTGAAAAGTGGGAAAGTTTAGAAACCCTAACATCCCAGGGTTTTTATGAAAGCTGTTTTTGATAGATGAAACCTCCGTTTTAAATCTGTTATAAACTTTATCAAGTTGAGACGGTCGTTCCTCACCTTCAGGGCCTCCATGCCAGCCTGGATGACAGGAGCAAAGACTGTCTCGTTTTCATTGGAGTCGGCAAACATCTCAGGAATCTGGTCCAATAAACTGAGGAAAACAGGTGGGGAAAAGGTTTTAATGCTCAGCAAGTCTGTCATAAACTTCAGAAACTAAATCACTGATGTTACAAGCCCAAACGCATACGGGATTTACTTGCTGAACAGCACAAGTGGGTAACTGTCACCCACGGGGAATGGGCAATCTGATAAAGACACTCCTTAGGGAAGGACATTTTAGCATACTCTGCCACTAAAACCTACTCTCTGAACAGGACACTTACTAAATTATCTTTTTGTGGATACTTTTTGATTCATTATATTACCTATTTATAATACCCAGAACTCTTTAAAGAATACTCTATCTTAACATGAATATGCGCATGCAAGGAGTGCTCCCCTTCCCTTCCCTTCCCTTTGCATGAAGGAGAAAGAAGTTAAAGAGTTGAAAGTAAATATTGTAAAAATGGTCTGTGCACCAGAAAGAGGTAAATCTACCATAAATGACAAGAGTTGTACAACCTGCGCCCTAACCCCCCGCCCCGCCAGTGACAGAGCCAAGCAATCCTTATAGTTGAACTGAAAAACAAGGGACTTCAAACACACATCTGATTTGCATCTAATTGGAAGAAGGTTGATATTTACTTGTGGATCACAGACTGGGATTCTTCATAGTTGACAAGGAACCCATCCAACAAAGGAACAAAGACCTCTCCAACATCCGTCACCACCATCATCTGAGGTTGGGCCAGATTACTCTTCACGTTAAAGAAGTGGAGAACTTTGTTGTATGTGATGAAACCAACTCGAATTGCAGATTTCTCCTCATGCTCCTCCCTAAGAGGAAAAACAGAAGGTAACTGAGGCAGGAGCTCTTAAGAACACAGAGCTTGCTCTATGAGATGTGGAGAGCACATCGCCTTCATCAGTTTTCTGACTATGAGGCAACGCGTCTCCTTAAACACAACATCCATGTCTCCTATAGAATATAGGAGATGCACATCTACAGTTCTGGTTTTAATTTCTCTTGACTTTCACAGCTGGAAGGGATAGGAATTACTTCAAACATAAGCAGGTTAACAAAGGAAAACATTCTCAAAATTCTAGGTCAAGGGTTAGATATTATGAAAACATTTGGTCATATTTGCTCATGTATTTTTTTTCTTTATTTACTTTTGGTCTTTTCAAGATGGGGTTTCACCCTGTAGCTTTGGCTGTCCTGGAACTCACTCTGAAGACCAGGCTGGCCTTGAACTCACAGAGATCCACCGCTCTGCTTCCGAAGTGCTGGGATTAAAGACATGTGCCATTACGCCTGGTTTAATTTCAACTCATAGGAAATTAGACTGAGAATTTGCATGAACAGCCTGGGCTTACTACATTTATATAAATAAAATGTACAGAACCAATGAGACGCCTGAAGCAACAGGAGAGAAAGGACGCTCACAGCACTGACAGGACAGTTGTTGACATCAGGGAAGGGCTTCGGCTCCTGCATGGCACTTCTACTGCACATCTTACAAAATCTCAGTGCGACAATAGCTAGATCTTAACAACACACCACAGAAACATATAATAGCAAGTGAATTACACTTAAAAAAAAACCCTCAAATAATAATCAATGAATGAGAAGTGTGGTGTGTGTGTGTGATATGTGCATGTGTGTGTACATGTCTGTGTATGTGGTATGCATGTGGTGTATACATAAGCACATGTATGTGTGTGGTGTGTGGTATGTGCATGTGTGTGGGGTATGCACATCTGTGTACATGTGTGTGGTGTGTGCTTGTATGGTATGTGTGCGTATGTCTGTGTGGTATGTGCATGTATGTGTGCATATGTGTATGTGGTATGTGCATATGTGTGTGTGGTGTGTGCTTGCACATGTATGTGTGTTTATATATAAGAGATAGAAGTACAAGTAAAAAAGGAAGTGGGAATCTCCACAAAGAAATATCTCAGAAGGAAATCTCAGCTTCCACTGAGAACTCTAGAGTACTAGCTGACAAGAACTGATTTTGACCTGTCCTGCTTCTTTCTCCCTGTGGTTTTGATAAATGGGTAAAGTTTAAAAGGTTCTTATAACCTGTTGCAAAGGCAGTGAGTAAACGTTTACATTTGGGACCTTTGCAATGCTCTCAGAAGTGAGAGTCCTCATGGACTAGATACCCACATGTGTAATTACACTCATGTACAGCCGCATGTATGTCCCGAGCCACGTGCAGCTGCTGTGCTGCCCTATGCTGTATCTTGCAGACCATCCTGTGCTGCTTCTGGGCTTTCTCTGCCTCCATTATTAAAATCTTGCTTGTCAAGACCAAACATAAATTCTTCCTCCTCTGTGAAATCTCCTGAGGCCACCGGCTAGAAGTAATTTCCTCTTTTAAATTCCTGTAAAGCATTTTCACTGGACTCTCAGTGCAGTTGGAAGCTAGAGGAAGGGAAAGCCCACGTTATCCCCTGCCCTGAGTCTGGGCCACTCGGGAGTCTACTGCAACGGTGGGACTGGAGTTTTATTGAAGATGACATACATGCTGGTAAAACATGCTGGACTTTGGGGCAGCAAATTACAGCCTGTCATGGTTAGTCCTGATTGTTCGCTTGAGAGGATGGAGGATCAACTGAGGGGCAGATTTTTGGGCTTGTCCGTGACAGAGAATGGAGATTAGGTCAAAGGCTCATCTTGAATGGGGGCGGTAACACTCTTCGGGAGGGGTGGGCGTGTCCTAGACCTGATAAAAAAGCTTGGCTGGGGAGGTGGCTCAGAGGTGAAGAGCATGGAGAGGGCTTGCAGAGGACCGAGATCATTTCCCAGCACCCATGTCAAGCACAATTTCCTGCAACTCTAGCTCCAGGGGCATTAGAGGTTCTTTTCTAGAGAGGCCTCTAGGAATCTTCTCTCATATGCACATATGCATAATTAAAAATAATTAGTGGAGAGGGAGGGGAGGGAAGGGGAGAGGCTCGAGAGAGCTGTATAGTGGTATTCACTTCTTGCTTCTTCCTGACTGCAGATGCACTGTAATCTGCCTCCCCTTCCATGATGCTGTATACCTTAAACTGTGAGACAAAATAAATGCCTTCGTTCTGCTGCTTTTATAATAGAAATCCAAAGTTAAGTGACAATGGTGCAACTCTGGTTTAAAATCAGCCTGGCTAGAAATACCGGCATGTGCAATGAACACATGCTACAAGTCACGGGTTTATTTGACAGTTCATCAGCACATCATTCCTTCACCTTTGTCTCCCAGTAACCTTTCATTGCATAAGTAAAACCGTCTGATAAACCATGAGTGACTGATTCTCTTTTCATAGTTAAAAGTAGAGTCAAATAAAGAAACACACACACATACACACACACACTCACACACACCCCACATGGACCACATACACATACAGCACTTACACACACACCACATATATCATACACACACACACACACACACACACACACACACACACACACACACCACATACACCTCAACACTATAACATATGAATTACATTACATGAAGAAACTCTGCCTTTCCATTTAGTTCTGTATAATTTTGAGAGGTACTTGAATAATTCTGTATAATTCCTTAGGGTACATAAAGGATTCTGTATAATTCTGTATAACATGAAGGACTCTATAATTCTGTGAGATACAAGAATGATTCTGTACAGTTCTGTAAGGTACATGAAAGATTTTGCATAATTCTGTGGAGTACATGAAGAACTCTGTATAACTCTGTGAAGGACTGTGTATGATTCTGTGGGCTGCATGAAGGACTCTGTATGTCTCTGGGTCCATGAAGGACTCTGTAATTCATGAAGATGCCAGGATTAACAAGCTTACTCTTCCACCCTTCAGCCGCCCTCTCCCCTACTGCAGCCAGAATGTTTAATAGTATAAATCTGGCAGAGTAATACAGCAGACATTAGGAAGCAGATAAACCACAAAATTCCAAACTCATGAATTTTTAACATTTTTAAACAGTTGTGTTCTTTTGTACTCTTTGTGTGTATTTATGTGTGTATGGGTATGTATGAAGGCCAGCAGACATCACAGGGTGTCGCCCTCAGGACATTATCTACATCCTTTGAGACAAAGTCTCTCATTGGCCAGGAGCTCACCAATTATGCTAAATTAGTTCCGGAAACTGAACTCAGGCTCTTGCACTTAAAATAAAATAAAATAAAATAAAATAAAAGGCAAGTGATTACCAGCTGAGCCATCCTGCCCGCCACATTTCCAATATTTTAGTTTCAATGTTGATTGAAAACAGACAGAAAGTCAAAATAACCCAATGGTTTGATATGAATAACTAATAAATGATTTTTAAAGTTTTTCTTTCTTGTTCCAAAAGAGTCAGGAAATCTAGAAACTTTATAAGGCTAGGTGGTACAATTTCAAACAGAAAGGAAAGGGGCTTCTCTTTTCAGAAGACTCAGAACATTCTAGAACACCAAGCACATGTAGACTGTTGTCTGCCATGTTAAAAAAAAAAGTCGCCTGCTTTAGAACAAAAAGAGAAATCAAATTGACAGGGTAGTCTACATGAAATAATAAAATAATAAAAAATAAAACTGCATATGTGCAGAGACCAAGACAAGTTTCAGACAGAAGCAACCAGGTTTCTTTTTAAAAAATGAAGATGTTTGGCCCCAAAAGGTACAGTTCAGAGAGATTTGAACAGGGTTGGGAGCAACCAGCTGTGACCTTCAACTTTTCTCTCTTGTCTGGTGCCAAGGTCACACATCTGCTTCAGGGGGTGCAGTTATAGAGAGAACACAGAGCTCGTGGTTTCAGATCTTAGACCAACATGCTGCAAACTTCACACCACTGCCCTGGGAAGGAGCGAGGGGCTTGGGGAGTCACTGCTGGTGAAGGCAGGCTAGCCTAACTTGGTGGGGGACTAAAAGGAGAGTCTGTTTTCAGAAACCGGCCTGGTGGCTCTCCTTACAAAGTAAAGGCTAGGTTAGGATTTGAACTTAAAGCAGCCATGGCAGAGTCCTAGGAAGAAGCACATACTAGTCTCACCAAAAACAACCAGAGACAAAGCGGTTCTGAGGCACGGGCGTCTCTGCTCACCACCTCAGCTGGCTCCAGCTCGCTCTTCACCTCAGGCCAGTCTGAAGTTGCCTCAGTGTTTTTCAAACATCCTCCCTGCGTTACAAACCATCTCAACGATATTATGAGTTCATCTTAACAAATACAAACAAAGCTGCTCCTGGGAGGTCCAGAGCCCACATGTCCGAGTTTCTCACAGACAAAGCATCAGTGTTGGTGGAAAGACTACAGAGGAGTGGGCATCAAAGGCCAACGAGCGCCGGGGCTAAAGAATCTCTCCTTACCCAAACACCCCTGTCCAGAACAGGTGTCCTCCCCACGGGCTCAGAAAGATGGGGAGAAGGTGGAAGGTGTCGGGTGCAGAGGGTTCTGGCCTTCCTATCCTCTCTTCTGGGCGGGCCTCTTGGCAGGAAGGCAACATCCCCTACTCCCCTGTCTCTATGCTGTTATAGCTCCAGTCTCAAACAGCTAGTTGTGCACAGAGACCAGGAATAGCCATGAAATTAGTTTTCGTAGAGGAGACCAAAGTGAAGAAAATGAAGGATGCTACTAGCTACTTCCTGCAGTTTTCCCAAATGTCTCTTTAAGGGTTTTAATTATATTTAAAAGAATGTTTTTTGTGTACCCCTCGCTTACCTGTTGAAGCAAACCTGTTTTCTTTTTTTATGCCAAATTTAATGTAGGCTACGCACATTTACAATTATATATTTTTATGCTTAAAACTGCCGTCAATTTTATTTCCCTTTTCCACACTGAAGCGGTAGCAGGCCATCTAGCCTTTTAAAGGCAGCTGCAGCCCTGAACCATCACAGCGGGTGTGGTCACCGGCTTAGCTGCAGGTGAGTGCCTCTGTCTGCAATGCTGCTGAGATGACAGCGATGGGGGTCCCTTCACACTGCTGAGCTAGGACAGGCAAGCAACCACAGGGAACTTAATCACACCACAGGAGCAGAGGGGAATTTGGCTAAAAAGATTCCATCTCCCCTACAACTGCTCAGTGTTCTGGGACCCTTGGACTCTACCATGGTCAGCAACCGCCAGCTTTAACGGAACAGGCTTCCAAAGTTTCCCCCCACCTACTTACAGTTTGATGGTCCTGTAATTTATAAGGTATTTCTGAGATGTTTCATTTATCTACCATTGTTTTCCTTTCTCTGTTTCCTTTATACAAACATCCACTCTGACATTTTAAATATCCAGAAGAGTGGTGTAGTTTGATTTATAGCTAACTATAATGTTCTCATTAGCGAGCGATATTAATCAGGCAGTCTGCTCGACTCAGCGACACAGGATAATTCACAGGAAGGAGAGCGGCAGCAGCTCCCTTACTTGGGTAGCCTCTTCAGCACGGTCTTCAGTTCCTCACAGATGAGCTTGACGAGCCCGTTCTTTATGTTACTGTACGAGACATCGATCATGAAGATAAAGGCTGGTGGGTTGGGTGGTTTATTCTTCTGCGGGAAAGCAAACACATCACAGAAGTCAGTACAGAGTAAGTATATTTCATAATCAAAGGTAAACAAACCCTTGAAGACTATCAGATGCTTCCTTCAATACTCAGACTATAACATCTGTGGATCAAATAACTTTCTAGGAAACCCAGTGCCCCGCTGCTATAAAAAGACAAAAAATAAATAAATAAAAACCTGCTTATTTTCCATGTTATGACATGAACTTTCTATGATATTTTACAGAAATAGCTCACTTTTATATCTCTGGAGACTCCCCTACCATGATTGCTGCAGGGGAATCAAATACTGAGCCAGCCTTGCACGTAACACGCTCTCTTACAGAAGGAAACATATGTGGGCCCCTGAGAGGGAATGCTACAAAGGATTATGCATTTTTGGAAGCTGTAACCAAGCCTTATTAATGGAAATACCATATTTTTTCAGGTCTATTCTCTTATGAGTTCCTTTGGTTATATATATGATTTTTTTTTTCTTTTTAAGGCAAGGTCTTACTGTGTAGCCCAGGCTGGCCTCAAACACAATCCTTTCCCCTAAGCCTCCCCCCTGCTGAGATTATAGGAGTATATATTATATAGAAATATCTGTTATGATTTAACTGCATATTGCAACGGTCACTGTAACACAGAGCGGCTGTCAGGACAATGTGTTCTGACTGTTCTCTGATCTGGCTGGTGTCCAAATAGCTCATAAGGAAGTGATCCTTCAACTGGGATTTATAAAATGTTTAGAAAAGAAAGCCACAGGCAAATAGGATCAGTGACCTCCACTAGAGAGTAAAGACCCAAGACCAACAGTGTTTCCCATCTGATGATAAAGCATAAAAATGCTGTAAAACTAAAATGCAGTTCAGTTATTATCTAACTAGATGGTGACAATTACAAGTAACCTCACTGATTTTGTCCTTATCTACTGTAAGGTTAGATATAATACTGTTCTAGTAAAATACTCCATTTCAAATAAGAACGTGTAAGACTTAAAAAGCAATCTGAAAATGTCACTCTCCCAACCCAAAATCGGAACAGCCAAGGAACGGGGGAGCTTAAATAATTTCTAAGACTCATCTCCTCCATTCCACAATATGGATTATATCAGATGAAAACAGCAACCATTCTCATGAACGAAAGCAACACCTCTTCGGGGCAATCCCAGCCAAGTCTTACTATTCTTGGACTCTCCTGGACATTCTCCGTAACTCTAACCAGCTTCTCTCTTTAGGAATCTTCCGATCACTAAGGCTTGTTTTCAACACGTGTAAAGTTAATCTCGACTTCCTCCTAACCACACTGCCTTCCAGATTCTATCAGTGACAGCAAACATGACAGTGCTGAAAGTGGATTTGAGCGTTAGGGTCCCTTCAGCCATTTGCTTTTCTTTTAAAAATGATTCTTCTGGCTGCTGGGTGTGGATCCAGGACCCTCTAGCTCTTCCCTCAGACCCTTTCCACCTTCCCTTCTAGCCACCTCCATTCCCACCAGTCTGCAGAAACACTTTCCACCAGAGACTCCCGCACTGAGCTGAGACACGGGTAGGCAATTTTTCAGTCTTTCTTGCCTTCCATTCTGGTCCTCAGAACTTACTCTTAGACCTGCTGTGGCTTGCTTGCAGGAACCTCACCTCCTACCCAACCCCCATTCCCTGGGGATTCTTCCTCTGGGCGCAGACTGGGGTCTCCCCAGCTCTTTTCCTGACCCCCATCTCTGTCTGTCCTTCTAGAGCATCTCCATTCCTTTGTGTTAAATGCCGACCTGCATTAACAGTCCCTACCAGGAAGCCCACAGCCACCACACTGGCACAATATCCCGAGTGGGAGACAGCAACCAATGACCGCAGTATCAACCTAACAGAAACAAGTCCAGATATCTACACCAAGAAACAACTCAAACATCATAATTCCAGATGCCTGGATCCCAGCATAAAAACATAGACCAGCCAAGGCAATATGGCGCCTCAGGGAGCCAGCAACTCTTCTGTGATAGGCCCTGAGAAACGTAGTTCAGCTGAAGCATATGAGGAGGACTTTGAATGGCAGTTATGAACACACTCAAGAACCTTAAAAGATGATATGGATAACTGAATGCCTTAATGGGCACTGAAAAGACCAACAGCTGAATGAAATAGTGAAAACCCCTCAGGATATGAAAGTAGAATTTAAACAAACAGAACCGCTAACACGGTGGTTCTCAATCTGTGGGCCGTGACCCCTTTGGAGAGCAAATGACCCTTTCACAGTAGTCAGCATAAGACCAACCTGCTTATCAGATATTTACATTGCAATCTGTAGCAGTAGTGAAGTTACAGTTATAAAATAGCAACAAAAATAATTTTATGGTTGGGGAAGCACCGCAACATGGGGAACTGTATTAAAGGGCCACAGTGTTAGGAAGGTTGAGAACCACTGCCCTAAAGCAAACGCAAACTGAAATAATACTGGGAGGAGAAACCCAATAAAATGATACAGACTAACCTACGGGATTTAAAAAACAAAAACAAAAAACCCCCAAATCCTCAGCATCAAGGAAGATACCACCTCAGGAGAAAAGTGCCGTAGAAGGTATTCCAAGTGAACGAATCCGAGCAGCTAACAAGTGAGGCTGTTTTAATATCTGACAAAACTGTCTTCACACCAAATCCGATCAGAAGAGACAGGGAAGGACACTATACACTCACTAAGCAGAAAAGGTAAATATCCAAGAGGATAATACACTTCTAAACATTCACGCGTAAGAGTAAATGGGGCTCGTGGGTGCGTGCGTGCGTCTGCGTGCGTGCGTCTGCGTGCGTCTGCGTGCGTGCATGGCAGTAGAAACCAATGGGAACCACGGCCTCTTCTCTTTCTCATTATCGCCAGTATTAAAGTAACATAAACTCTTCCATAACCTGCCAATCAAGACTCTCCACAACGCAACTTTCCAATGTGTATAAAAACTAAAGACTCAAAGACACGGTGGTAACCCCAGAACGAATCAGAGGACAGATCTGTCTTGAAATACTTCTTCAATGTAATTCTCATTCCCCAATACGAATCCTCTCAATGTAAGTGGCTGCCATTTCCAAAACACTTCCTGTACAGAGTCACGGCCCCCCTCACCCCTAACCCCTGGACCTGAGCCAGGACAGTGGTGGTAAACGTGTTTTATTTGACACGTTCTAAAAAGGCTTGACTGGAGGTCATGTCAGTCAGTCCTCAGCAATGTCTTCAGAGTATCTGGGAAGTGCTGAGTCATCAGTCTGTCCTTCGGAGACCCACCTCTGCTCACTCTGCAGTGCCCCCCCACACACACACACTCAGTTCCCTGCTCATAGCTCTTTTTTTCTACTTTTTTGCTTTGTTTTGAGACAGGGTCTCACTATCCAGCTCTGTCTGTCCTGGAACTCACTGTGTAGACCAGGCTAGCCTCAAATGCACAGAGATGCATCTGCCTCTGCTTCCCGGTGCAGGGATTAAAGGCGTGGATCACCACACCTGGCTAGCTGCTCCTGGTTTAATTTGTTCATGTCACTTCCCTCTCTATGCCTGTCTGACACGCCCTCATCCGACACTGACCACTCTTCCCTCACACTCTATACACAGGTTCATATTTTAACATGCTTCTTACTAGGCATAGTCTTTGAATTTGTTTATCATAGTGCTTACTTGGGGGGGGGGGGATCCTTACAGTACAAAGACAAACTGGACATGCAAAGTATCCCAAAAATGTCAAAATGAATTAAAATTAACAACAAAGCCAAACCTACAGTTTTATTCAGGAGGAAAAGCTGATAGCAGATTTGTTTCTCCTTAGGGAAACAGCAGGCTGACTTTAAAAAACGCTTTCTGTGCACATCTGCAACTTAAGTGCTCTCTCTCTCTCTCTCTCTCTCTCTCTCTCTCTCTCTCTCTCTCTCTCTCTCCTGTCCTCATGCAATGTGGTATACAACACATGGCATCCCTGTAAGGGCTAAAGAACCTAACACAGATGTTAAGAAGTACCTAGCAGAGGCACACATGGTATTCAACAAATGCTAATTTTATTACCCAAAACTGACATTAAGATTAACTAAAATGAGTCGAGGACAATATGATTCTGCAATTCTCTTTTCAGTGTATATGGATATTAAACTCTTTTTCACCATCCAAATCCCTAAGTCAACTCATTATCCTACCTCCTTTATATTTTAGATTATAATTAAATTTGAAGCTCCAAAGGTTACAATTACTTGGCTTCTTGTTTTCTTGGTGAGATTTCCTAATTATTACACTTCTGGAATACTGCCATAAAACAGAATTTGAAGCTACTCTTGTTTCAGGCACAGGTTTGACTCTTACTCATGTTTCTACTGAAAAGATCGACAGTTAGCCTTTTTTGTCAGAGATCTGAAGCCTCGGTGCACATTGGGATTCATACTATGGCTACAAAGTTCAGTGAGGGAACTTTCCGTCATGACTTACAGTGTCTTTATTATATTTAATTAGAACAACACATGCTTACTTCTGTGTATTGATTTTCCTTCAGTCAATCATAGGAAAGAACAAAGAAACTACTGGAATATAAATTGTACTTCAAAACCTGTCTCTCTCCTGTCAGATTGCATCTACATCAAAAATGTTTGGCATTTCACCAAATAAGTTAAAAAATTTCACATTTCAAACTAATAAAGCATGTGTTTTTCTTTAATAGTTCTATGTAAATTAATTTAAAACAATCACATAATAGTCAATAGAATAATAGTAAGATGTGTTCATGGAAAATTTTAACGATTTAGCCAACTGTAAAAAACCCTATTTTGGATAAATCTTGAGATGTGTTCTTGATATATGGATTTGTTCTCTAGAAAACATGTCTAGGGGGTTGGGGATTTAGCTCAGTAGTAGAGTACTTGCCTAGCAAGCGCAAGGTCCTGGGTTTGGTCCCCAGCTCCAAAAAAAAGAAAAGAAAAAAAAAAAAAAAGAAAACGTGTCTAGAGGAAATCTGCAATCTGGGACTATTTTTCAGAAGGTTCGATATTAGCAGGCATTCACCTTTGGAACAGGGAAGAAGGAAGGAAGGAAGGAAGGAAGGAAGGAAGGAAGGAAGGAAGGAAGGAAGGAAGGAGACGGACTTCCCAGTGAGCCTGGGTCTTCAGGACCTCTCTTGATGCTTTGGAAGATCTCTCCAGCTTTATCTTTGGCTAAAGAGTAAAGCACCATGGGGTCCTCACATGTGGAGTCTGTCAGTGAAACCCAAAGGTTTAGAACAGCACATCAGCAAGTCCATGCACTCACTCACTCAGATTTCCTCATGTGTTGACCTACTTCCAACTGGGCCAGACACTGCAGAAATGCCACAAAAATGACTAGAAGCAAATTGGGACCCCAAGGTATCAGAATCTATGAAGAGGACACACATGCAAAAAAAAAAAAAAAAAAAAAAAAAAAACCACTAAAATGCCCTAGGAAGAACAACAGATAAAACAAAGATGCCACCTAAGCTTGATGAAGGTTGAAAAAAAAGGAGCACCAGTTAGAAGAAATAAATGAAGATATATGCTCATAATAAACTTTCAGCTAATCAGTAAGTTGAGATTAAGTAGGAGTGTACCATACACACATGATAGGCAAGTAGAAAGACACCTTATCTTTATTATATGGACTGATAGTCAGTCTCTGTGCTGAGAATTTCCTCCAATTGGAGACAGATCTTTGGGGACAGCATTGTACCTGACAGTCAGTGAGTTTACAAGGAAATTTAGTCTTGTTATTTTTTTTCTTTTAAGAAAATAACCAAAGAAGTTTATGGGTGATAGTCAAATGAGTTTAGAATTATAATTAAAGCAAGGAAGCCAGCAGCCCTCTAAGAATACGGCTTCTGTTTCTGCCTTGGTAGAGAAGTCATTAATGAACCAAAAGAAGAGTGGAGCATTTGGGAGACGGAGGATCAGGGTTCAAGGTCATCTTCAGCAAGGTCAAGGCCCAAATTAAGTGAGACCCTGTCTCAGAAACCAAACCAAAGCAAGCAAGCAAACAAACAAAAAGACAAAAAGAATTGTTTCCTATTTCTATATTACATTTCTAAGCTTGATTAGCCCAAGAGACAGCTGAGGAATGGATCCATGGTAACAACTTAGGTCAGATCTGTATCTGACATGTTTCCACATGCCCTGGAAATGTCTGCCTGTGAACCAAGTCATACATATCTTTACAAATGGAAGCTGTTCACTGAAAGTCAACATCAACATAGAAAGACTTAAGTCCCAGCAACACTCACTCTGCAGTAATCCAAAGTAGCAACATATTCATAGGATCCTAAAGACAGCTCTGGCTTCTCATAGTGGTCCAGTCTTCTCCCAATGTGGTCCAGATGTTGGAAATAGAACGGTGGGACTAAGGAAGACAAAACAGGGCAGGAAATCCTTTGTTTTCATAAGCAGACAACCCAATAAATCCCCGAAATGTATCATAAAGGAAAGGCATTATGATAGGAAGGCAAGCTTTTCTCAGTATCTATCATTTTGAGAACACATCTTAGAAATATGTGAGAAATATGAGTTTTCTTTTTTTTAAACTCATTAACTTTTTGGCTCTTGTGTTCTGTTGTAAACCACTACAACTTTGCCTTTTAATTATGTTTGTAATCGTTTTACCACATATAAATTTTGATTTTTTTAATAGTCAAATCAATCTGCCTGTAATTCTATCTGTAAAACTATGTAATTTTATATATAATTTTCATCAGTATTGACTACTTCATTACTATTTCTCATTATCCTGTATTACTTTAATCATGACATATTTTATACATGTAGAAAGCCATAGACCACAATATTCACATTCATGGAAGCAGAGTGATAACTTTGTTAGAAAGCTCTTGTCCTTATAAAATTATTAATGGCAAAGAACCTAGAAAGCCTAGAAAAAAGTGCTGCTGTTTTCAAGCTAACAAATATTTGCCTCTACCTAATTACTTCTTTTCTTAAAATTAGTTTTCTATTTGAATTTTTAACGTATGGGGCAGAGACGAATGCTGATTACTTGGATTATACTAAGGTCGTTGTTACACCTTAATTAAGGAATGCCTTCAGCCCTGAGCTTTCACACAATAATCTGCTAGCATCTGGCCCCACTCATGTATAAGAATACTGTATTAGGGAAAGACTGCACTAGGGAGAGCTCAGTTGAAGTCTAATTTGATACAAATGTTTCAGAAGGTTACTTTCAGCCAAGTTCTGGAAGTCACCCAAAGGCAGAGCAAGACTTATGACTCACACACTGAACACTTGCACAAATAAGGCCTGCTGTCTGCAGAAGAGTTCCCGTTGCCTGGGGATGGCCAGGGAAGGCTGTGAAACTTCTGCTAACAGTGTGTGGGAAAGTTACCAATGCTTTTGTTTTAAGTATTTTGCTAAGAAAAGCATCTCCCTTTGTAAGAAAAAAAAAACACCCACAAAAGCAGTACCTTTTGGGTTGAAACTAACACTCCGCAGTCTTCAGGCTCAGCTGTGAACATGCAAATTATTACAGGACTATTTTTCTAAAGTTAGACTTTCGAAAACTCAACAGAAGTTTGAGTATGTTCTCACCGTATCATGGTTTAGAAGTGAGCGCTATAAAGTTTACAGTTACATATTTGACTCTGAAGTTGGCAAGATTGCAGAAGAAGATGATGACAGCCTCGCTCAGTGAAGTTCATAAACCAGAGGGGCCATGATGGGGGCTTAGTTCCATGTATGTGCCATGGATTTCTGAGTAATCTGGCTCAGAATGTGTGGGGTGGTAATTTCTATATAGTATAATGTATAATTCACTCACATACCTGCATATAGTGGTGATTTTTTTAAAATTAATTCTGCATGTTCCTTAACATTTAATGTTATCTGTCATCTATCATCAACTAAAATTCAAGTCACACCATATATTAGGCATTGCCATCTGATTTCTTTCTCTCCTGGTGTGTGTGTGTGTGTGTGTGTGTGTGTGTGTGTGTGTGTGTGTGTGTGTGTGTGTGTGTGCATGTGCACATAGCTGCATGAGAGGCCAGAGGTCAACCTCAGGTGTTGTTCCTCAGAAGCCATCTACTTTGCTATTTGAGGCAGGGTCTCTGGGGCTTGGGGCTGGACCACTGGGCTGGGCTGGCCCAGCAGGGGCCACAGGGATTCCCATTCTTCAGTATCTCAACCCTTGGGGCTACCAACATGCACCAGCACGCTTTGCTTATTTTTCATTATGGGAGCTGAGGACCTAACTCAGGCCCTCATGTTTGTAGGACAATTGCTTTATCTCTCTGTTGTGGCTTTGCTCACACAGCCTAATAACATCAACATTAGTGGAATTTGTGCTAGGATAAATCATAGAATCATAATGTGCCCCCACCTCCTTAAAATTCAACATCTATATAAAAAGGTGAAAGCCCTTGGCTTTATCTGAGCTTTTCCTAAATACCAATGAGCTGCTTTCTATTCAAGAGCAACCCGGGACTGACAAAAGAGGCATTTCTAGATCTTACCTTCTGAAAAGGCAAGAAGGTAATGTCTTGCACTGTCTTCAAATGGGGCACTGTGGAAGGAGACACGGCTCCCCCCATCACGCACTTCAGTTTTATGCAAAGGTTCAGCATGATTTCGGGGTGGGGGAACTGGCTCCTGCAGCTACGTACAGATAACAGGAGCCTAGTTTCATTAGTAATAGCTTTCGTTTAGGGAAATTACACGTAGTGCCACCTGCGGAGGGGCGGGGAGTCTGTCTCTAAGCTAAGGAGTGTAGTCCATCTTAATTTTCAATAAGAAGCGTTACAACGCGCACTTCGTGGCTCTGTTTACCATCGTTCACGCAGCTGCAAAATCCGCACTGATAGCGCCGTCCGCCTTCGATGAACTGCATGAACGGGCACATGTAGGCTTTGCACCTGTTGCATCTCACTGGTCCGCTCTCTCCATGGTTCACCAAGTACAAGGGGGTCTGGAAGAAGGAAAGAAATGAGATGAATTCAGGGATTCTGGTTGTTATCAAAATCCTCCAGTGGGACTGATTAAGAAACTCTTAACAGCATTTGCCTCGACAGTGAAGACCCTCCCCTGACATCAGTGTATTCACGGATGACAGCACAGTCCACCGCATTCAAGCCAAGATTCACTTAAATTTATTTATCATTTACAAACATGTATCACTTGCAAGCATATTAGTTGATGTCAATGTGTACGTGTGATGCATGTGTGTGAAAGGGAATATATAAAGTATAATAATGTCCGTCAAGCTTATGTTTAAATGTTCTGATGCTTACAGCACACGTCCTGCTAAACTGGGCACACTCCAAACAAAATAGGGAGACGGTTACTTTAGGGTCTAATGTGTTTGGCACCACATTGTTCATGCAGTTTCCTCGAAGAATACAAGTGGCTCCTTTCAAAATAAAAATATTTGGCCCCGGAGAGGTGGCTCCGATGTGAAGAGCACTTGCTGATCTTACAGAGGACCCAGGTTCAATTCCCAGCCACCGTGGTTGTTCACAACCATTCATAACTCCAGGTCAGAGGATCTGATGCCCTCTTCTGACCTCCGTGGGCACCAAACACACTCCTGTTGAACATACATACATGTAGACAAAATGCTTACACATAAAATAAAATGAATACACTTAATAAAGAAATGTATAAAAAAGAAATTATTTGAAAAATATACAAGAATGGCCCCTTAGGACTGGAAACTAATTATGCCTTTTTGTTACTTTATTAAATGACAACGCTCTATAGTACACTCATTGTGGCTGGTCATGCTTCACAGAACTGGGAAAAAATACTTGATTGAATGCATCCTTCTCATCAACATAATGCAGAAAGCCAGACCAAAAATAGAGTCCCAGCATTAGGACCCTTGTTTCTTGTTTCTTAATGCTCCCAGGTTTTGCAATAAAACCAGAGACTCTTCTTGCTTTTATAAACCTGTTTAAGGAGAACATTTTCTTTTCTTTTTTTTTTTTTATATTTATGGATCTTATATATGTACGCTGTAGCTGTCTTCAGACACACCAGAAGAGGGCACCAGATCATTACAGATGGCTGTGAGCCACCATGTGGTTGCTGGGATTTGAACTCAGGATCTCTGGAAGAGCAGTCAGTGCTCTTAACCGCTGAGCCATCTCTCCAGCCCCTAAGGAGAACATTTTCAGAAGTGCCTGAGAACTATGGAGCTGTTCATGTCAACTAAAATTTTTAAAGATAAAAGTTGTAAATAAAGAAGGCTGCTTTTAATGGAGGCCTGAAGAGCAAGGGGTCATCAGGCAGAGGTAAGGGGCATGAGGCAGGGGTGAGGGTCATCAGGTGGGATGAGGGTCATCAGGCAGGGGTGAGGGTCATCAGGCAGGGGTGAGGGCTCATCAGGTGGGATGAGGGTCATCAGGTGGGATGGGGTCATCAGGTGGGAGTGGGGGTCTTCTGGAGGCGGTGATGTTTATCAGGTGGGGTGAGGGTCCATCAGGAGGAGGTGAGGGTCATCAGATGGGGTGTGGATAAGGGATTATCAGGCCATTTTCTCCTAAAGGCTTAGAAAACCCAGTCCTAATGTTTGTCTTTGCCAGAGGTTCAAAATGCGAGCTAACCCACTGGGGTTTCAGAAAGCTGTGAGGTGTCAGAATAGTGGAGGAAGAGGAAAGGGGAGGAAGGGAGCTGCCAAGACAAGGGTTATTGTGTGCATAGATGGCTGGAGAAAGGTACAAGCATTGTTTCTATCCAGAACAACTTTGTATCTCTAAAAGGCACTTAGCATATGAGAAGCTGTCTTTAATTGGGGTCAGAGCTGGGCAGTATGAACTGCACTTGGGTTTCTGAAGGCAAACTCCTCAGTTACTGCAAAATGTTCTCATAAAAAAAAAAATGATGTAGGGGACAGAAAATCTACTCCTTCCAGGAGACTGGGATATGGTTATAAACTAGCTGTTGAAAACTGAGAGGCATTTTTAAGCACCTAGGAATTTGCTTCAAATGTACACGTGGATGTACACAATAATGTTTTTACATAAACTTTTCATTGAAAGCGTAAGCTGGCCGGAGTTTGCTCTTTTTAGCTAGGAGCAATAAAAAAGGATCCAGGAACCAGAGCGAGCAGGAAAATGCAGGCACCAAACAAAAGGACGGTGAACGATGACCAGAAAGATTGGGGGCGGGGTGTGAATTGGAAGATGGCAGCAAACTGCACTGCCCACGTTACTGCTTCTGGGTGCTGCTCTTTACCTCCAGGACCAGAGGCCACTTTCTGAAGCCCAATAAGGAGGAATTCTGCAATGTGCCCACGACATGGCCAGATTCTACTTTTTTATCCACTTGTCTTCAAAAGACTCCAAAGACTACAATCAATTCTCCGAAATACTTTAGAAACAAATAAGATACAATTTATTTGCTAGACAAGCCAGTGGAAACAGAGGGCAATTTGCCTTTCTTTTCAATATTATGATTTGCCCAAAATGTCTGGGAACTATCAGCCTTCACCACGCAAACATTTCAGTCCTTGCAGTCTGGAACTCACAGAACTAAGCGTGGATGCGTAGCAATCAGCTGCAGTCAATTCAGAACTGTATCTCTGCTATTACGAACGCGTACGTTTCCCTGGGCTCACTCTTTTGGGAAGCAGATAGTGATAGGAAAAGTCTTCAGACAACCAGGCTGGCAGCAAAGAATGTTAAAAGCTTTGTAACTGTTGATGTTTTATTTGGGGGTGACAGGGAAAGAGTTTTTAAATGCTGGCTGTCTTGTTTAATCTCTCAGGTTGTGTTGAAAACCAAGATTTATTCTCCCTCCGTGTGTGTCCACTTGCTGGCTTCACGGTAATGTGCATAACCTCGGAAGAGCTAAGCTGCCTTTTCTTCTATGTTAAATTTTAGTGTCTGCAGCCAGAATACAGCAAATACAGAGGCGAATACCAGCAGCAAACCACTGAACTGAGAATAGGACCCCCGTTGAAGGAATCAGAGAAAGAACTGGAAGAGCTTGAAGGGGCTTGAGACCCCATATGTACAACAATGCCAAGCAACCAGAGCTTCCAGGGACTAAGCCACTACCTAAAGACTATACATGGACTGACCCTGGACTCTGACCCCATAGGTAGCAATGAATATCCTAGTAAGAGCACCAGTGGAAGGGGAAGCCCTGGGTCCTGCTAAGACTGAACCCCCAGTGAACTAGACTGTTGGGGGGAGGGGGACAATGGGGGGAGGGTGGGGAGGGGAACACCGATAAGAAAGGGGAGGGGGGAGGGGGATGTTTGCCCGGAAACTGGGAAAGGGAATAACACTCGAAATGTATATAAGAAATACTCAAGTTAATAATAAAAAAAAAAAATTTAGTGTCTGTAGAGATGTGTGTGTGTGTGTAGGTGTGTAGGTGTATGTGTGTATGTGTGTGTGTAGAGGTGTGTGTGTGTGCAGAAATGTGTGTGTGCATATATGTGTGTGTATGTGTGTGTATGTGTAGAGGTGTGTGTGTAGGTGTGTGTGTGTATGTGTGTGTATGTGTAGAGGTGTGTGTGTAGGTGTGTGTGTGTATGTGTGTGTGCTTTGTATCGCACCTGTCCCTGCAATGTCTTCTCAGTATGCTTTTACCTCTGACCTCTAGTCCACTCCTGCTCACTCGTCCTTCTCTCTCTCTCTCTTTTCTCCTACTATTTTAGTTCTGCCGCCATGTCGTATGAGTTTATCAGCATGTAAGTGACAGGGACACTGAAGAAGGGCAAGGACCAAGATAAACTTGAATCTCCTGTTTTTGGGTTATCAAGAGTGTGGCAAATAAAGGATGGATACTATTTTTTATTACACTGTTTTCATTGAACAAAATGTATCTTTTCTGTGTATGTAAAATTACCACTCAAAGTTGGCCAACGGTCCTATAGACTGTGCAGACATCACGGCCTATTGCCAAGTCTCTGTATCCTAATGGTTAGACACGCATACCAAACACGCAGAAACCAAACTGGTGCTAAGAAGAAGCTGCACCCCTCCTAAGCAGAGTTCAGAGTTCTGAATGGTGCTCTCCGCGTGCTGCTTGGGGAGAAAAGTAATCGTTAATATTGCCTAGATACAAACCCCAGGACCTACAGTAGCGACCAGCCTGCAAGACAGACTAGCACAAGAGTGCGCAGACACTAAGCGAGTCGCTGAGCGCTTTTTACTTAGATTTAAGGACCAATCCATGAGATAGAAGCCATACCTGAAGCTGCTAAGGTGGCCAGAGTCCTGACACTAGCTAGGTCATCAGCATAGCTACAGCGACTCCCACTAACACACGCCACACCCATGCATCACAACACCGTCAGCCCACATCAGAGAAGCCTCTTCCTGCAGTCAGAGGGAGCTGTTAGCACAGAGACCTACAACTGGGCAGAGACTAGAGAGGCTTTGGAGCGCTCAGCCACCCCCACGCAGATTTGGGATCTCCATTAACCCCTTCCTCCCCCAAGGCTCAGGAATCTCTGTGGAAGAGGAGGTGGGACGATTGTGAGAACCGAAGGTGAAGGGTGACTCCAAGGAGACAGCTTTTGTCGGTGCTGGTATTGTTGTTGCTGTTATTGTTGTTGTTGTTATTGCTGTTTTGTTTTGTTTTTCAGACACAATGGGACTGATTCACCTATGAGCTCACAGAGACTGGGACAGCACACAGAAGAGCTGCACAGGTTCAAACCAGACACAGTCCCAGCTCTGAGAAGGGGAAGTGGACACGAGACATCACCCCTAACCTAGAAGCGATCTGCAACTGATACCTGCTAGAAAAGGGGAAAGAACCCCATTTTCTCTGGTGGAGTGTCACTGGCT
This sequence comes from Rattus norvegicus, assembly GCF_021556685.1. Taxonomy (NCBI): domain Eukaryota; kingdom Metazoa; phylum Chordata; class Mammalia; order Rodentia; family Muridae; genus Rattus; species Rattus norvegicus. The sequence goes on along the minus strand of NC_141535.1, from coordinate 213,659,333 downwards.
CTATTAACCACATTCCAGGGCAGGCTCCATGCCCAGGAGCAGGAGGTCAACACAAAAGGAATTCTGTTTTTGATGTGTGCACTTTTTGTTTTAACAGGGTTTTTTTTTATTATTATTATTGGGTTTTTTTTCTTTTTGTTTTTATTTTGGCGTCTTAATGTTTTGGGTTTATTTTTCAAAAGGGAGAAGGGGGTAAAGAACATGAAATTGGCTGGGAAGAGGGGTAGAGAGGATCTTGGGGAGGAGAAAATTATAATAAAATTATATCATATGAAAAAGAACATTTTAAATAAATGAAAATCACTCAGTGTCAATATGCAATCATTGATTAAAAACATAATAACTTTGGGTTATTTTTCTACATTCAAGACGAGGGTGTTATAGAGTCAATCAACGACTCCTTGATATCATTGATTCAGGATTGTGAATGTTCCTACTTTAGTGATCAGCTTTTCACTCTTTCAGGCAGTGGTGATAGTCTGCCTCGGCCTCTGAGCCACTATCTGCCTGAGTGGGGCTTCCCACGTCTGGAACAGACAGGTGAGAGACAAGCATGAATGTGCTACTTCCTTAAGGCCATAGCAGGGCAGAAAGCACACATCACCAAGCGTCACTAACAAAAGCTATTTTTAGCTTAGGAAGGAGATGTAAAACCAGTCACAGATTACATCTTCAGAGCAAATCCAGAGGCCCAAGAGGATGAACCCCTGTGTAGGGAAACCCATCCAAATTTCCCAAGATCTTTAGGCAGTGGGTTTCTGTTTGGGCTTCTGAATTGTTACATACACTGTAAATACAAAGTACAGTCAGAGTAAGAGCACACGCTTGCAATTCTGGCCACAGGGACTCTGTGGGAGGAAGACTCCAATTTGAGGGTGAGCCTTGACACAGACCATGTGTCAGCAAGACTCTAGGCACGTAAGTTGTGCTGTAGATGGTCTATCCTAGGACGAAGGAGTTACAGAAAGCTGCTAAATCATACACCCACAGAACCAAAAATGTTAAATTGTTTTATAAGACATGTCCAGTAGGTGGCACTGTGAGACAAAAATTGAAAACAGTTCCCTGTGGGTAATGTCCAAAATAACGTCCCCGCCACTTGTGTAACTTTAGTAACATTTAGCTAAACTTAGAGTGGCTAGTACATCATAAAATTAATAAATATAAATTCTATTAAAGCTATCCAAGAGTTTAAAATTATTCTACAACAAATAAAAGATAGATTAATATATATTACACATTTCATAGAAATTAAAGCAATTATCAAATTTACTAAAATAATAGAAAATCTGTATTTTAAACGTTGCTACTATTTTGCCAACTCCTCCTTAACTCTGCATAGGAAAACAGAGATGCTTGGGACTGAGAGCCACCAGCACAGCAGGCAACATCATGGAGAACCCAAAAGCAAAGTGTATAAAGAAGCCAGCACCCCCACAGCGGCACCCAACCTCCCGCTCTGTACCCTGGCAATCAAGGGACACGGTAACAACAGAGCAGACTGCGCCCAGTGCTGAGTCACGACTCCGGGCAGCCCTGTGATGGAGGGGAGACGTAGCCAAGAGAAAAGCACAGTAACAATGCTTGCTGATACTGGTATGGGGCCCAGCCTAAGATTAACCACGCCTAAGATTAGTCACCTCCTGGCCAATGGCATCCAGGAGACTGTGCCTGAGTGCCTGCCTGACTCTGCTTATTGCCTGCCTTTGCCTCACTAGACACTTCCCTTAAAACTTTAATTAAAATGTAATTACATAATTCCCTCCATTTCCTTTCCTCCCACCAACCCCTCCCATGTTTTCTCCCTCCAAACCTTCCCAACACCCCCTTCATTATCTCTCAAATTAGTGGTCTCTTTTATTTGATTAATATTTATTAATAATTTCAATGATTAATTATATAATTACATATAATAATATATCAATTTTTATATATCCATGTATGTAAGTATACCTATGAGCATGTGTACACGCATGAACACATATAAACTACTGAGATCATTTAGTTTTGTTTGCGTGTATAAAATTCCAGGGTTGACCACTTGGTATTGGATGACCAAGTACACGGCCCATCTCTGAGAAAGAATACTTCTCTCTGAGAAATGAGAGGGAAGCAGCATCTGTAATATGGCTGGAACAACATGGCTGCCCGAACAGGACCTGAGCAATGGCACCACCAATAGACATGCTAACCCAGAAGGGGAGAAACTGCACCAGCGCCACCCCTCCCCTCACCCCAGGCACATTCTTTACATTTTAGCCCCAGAGCTCATGTGAACATCCCCCACACACAAACAAACACACTTGAGTTCTCTCCCCCACCCCACCCCCAGTCACCTTTCCCTCTTTTTCAGTATTTACTTCATTTGACAAAATTGGCATGATCTTGTTTGAGAAGAGTGTGTAAACAACCATGAGGCCATGTGCTGTTAGTCTCCATCCCAGAAAAGTGGTGCATATCCTGTACATCTGTGAGCGACTTTCCTGAATCTTTGCACCCACATAGTGTGGCAGCCCCTGCCTCTGGCAGCCTCTGAACTCACAGTGACTTGCATGCCTGAAATTTTTTTTTTTTCTGAGTGATACTAAACATCACTCCTTGTATCTTTTATACACAACTCAAAGATCACATTTACAAGAATTTTTGTAGTTGGCTTTACTGCACCATTGAAGGAAAAATTGCTCAAACTTACAAAAAGTTAACTTTCTGAAGATATAAAATTAAGTTACTGAACCTTCAGGAGGGAAAGTAAACATCAGCATACAAGCTAAAGAGACGGCTCTGGATGGCTTCTTCAGGTTCTAGATCACAGTATCTGAGTTGATATCCCCTCACAGATAAGGTCACCCCCATTGATTCTTGGGTGTCTCCCCTGTCCCAGGTCTGTCACATCCTCTAGATCCCCCTCCTCACCCCTCCAGTTGCAGATTTCCATTCATTATCGTAGCCAACTGCTCATCTCTCCTGTCCCTCCTCACACCTGATCACCCATCTCCCTCCCTCCAACTCCCTCTTGCGACCATTTTATTCCCCTTCTAAGTGTGATTCCAGCATCCTCACTTGGGCTTTCCTTCTTGTTTAGCTTCTTTGGGTCTGTGGAGTGTATCATGGGTATCCTGTGTTTTACGGCTAATATCCACTTGTGAGTGAGTTCATACCATGCATGTGCTCTGGGGTCTGGGTTACCTCACTCAGGATGATATTCTCAAATTCCATCCATTTGCCTGAAAAATTCATGTCTTTGTTTTTAATAGCTGAACAGTGTTTCATTGTATAGATGTACCACATTATCTTTATCCATTCTTCCCTGGAGGAACATCTGGGTTGTTTCCAGCTTCTGGTTATTATAAATGAGGCTGCTAGGAACGTAGTGGAGCACGTGTCCTTGTGGTATGGTAGAACATCCTTTGGTTATATGCCCAGGAGTGGTATAGCTGGGTCCTGAGGTAGAACTACTCCCAATTTTCTGAGAAACCGCCAAATTTATTTCCAAAGTGGCTGTATAAGTTTGCACTCACACCAGCAATGGAGGAGTATCCCTCGTTCTCCACATCCTCGTCAGCCATCTGCTGTCCCTTAGTTTTTGATCTTAGCCATTCTGACTGGTGTGAGGTAGAATCTCAGGGTTGTTTTGATTTGCATTTCCCTGATGACTAAGGACTTTGAACATTTCTTTAGGTGCTTTTCAGCCATTTGAGATTCCTCTGTTGGGAATTCTCTGTTTAGCTCTGTACCCCAATTTTTAATTGTGTTATTTGGGTTGTTGGTGTCTAAGTTCTTGAGTTCTTTATGAATTTTGGATATTACCCCTCTGTCAGATGTAGGGTTGGTGATGCTTCTTTCCCAATCTGTAGGATTGCAGTTTTGTCCTACTGACAGTGTCCTGTGCCTTACAGAAGATTTTCAGTTTCATGTGGTCCCATTTAATTGTGCCTGAACCATTGATGCTCTGTTCAAGAAGTTGTCTCCTGTACCAAGGATTTCAAGTTTATTCCCTACTTTTTGTTCTATTCTATTTAGTGTATCTGGTTTTATGTTGAGGTCTTTGATCCACATGGACTTGAGTTTCTTGCAGGATAAATATGGATCTACTTCAGTGGAGTGACAGGAACACTTAACCCATCCACAAAACTTTCTACCACAAACCTATCTGTCTACAAGAAATCCAGGGACAGGGCATGGAGCAGAAACTAAGGGAGGGTCCAGCAATATCCAGCCTGGTTAGAGACCCTTCCCATGGGCAAGCACCAATCCCTGACACTTAATGATATGCTGTCACACTTGCAGGCAAGAATCGAGCAAGGCTGTCCTCTAATAGGCTCCACCCAGCAGCTGACTCAGATGGATGCAGAGACCCACAGCCAAACAGTGGATGCAATGAGGACCCTTATGGAAGCATTGTGGGAAGGACTGAGGGCCTCAAAGGGCATAGGAATTCCACAGGAACACCAACTGAATCAACTACCCTGGACCCCTGGGGCTCTCCAAGACTGAACTGCCAACCAAAGAGCATACATGCGCTGGACCTGGGCCTCCTGCACATAAGTAGCAGATATGCATCTTGGCCTTCATGTGGGTCTTGAACAACTGGGACGGTGGCTATCCCAAAAGCTCTTGCCTGTACATGGGATATGTTCTTCTAGCTGGGCTGCCTAGTCTGGCCTCAGTAGGAGAGGAAGTACCTAGCCTCTCAGAGACTTGGAAGTACCAGAGGGAGCTTCTACCTTCTCAGAGAAGGGGAGCAGGGAAGGGAAGGATTGTAGAAGGGGGTGACCAGGAGTGGGGGCAGTGATCAGGATATAAAGTGAATTAAAGAAGGAGAGAGAGATGGAGAGATGGCTCTCCTCTGGATTCTGCAGGCAGTGCACAAATGCATACCCAGACATACACATATGCACATAACTAAAATGAATTATCTGAAAAACGAGTATCAGCATAGTCGGAAGCAGTATCAGGTTTCCTGAATGGCAGTTAGGGCACAGGACTGGACTATAAAAGATTATATTCCTCAGACACAAAGTGGGCTGCTTGGACTGAGTTAACCTGACAGCTAAGGGCTGCATTTGCAAACATCCACATTGTTCTTCTTGCTGGAATGGCTGTTAGAAACTTCTGGGTTAACTCTGCACAACAAATGTAGTTCAATAGCATTCTCTCTGCTTCTCATAGACCTTGGCCAATTATAGTTGAGTTTTTAATCTCTACAGGAGAACTGTATCTTAGAGTTCAAATGCAGGTCACTTGCAAAAGACACGCTTAATTGAAAAGACAACACACAATGTTCCGGAGACACTGAAAGCTTATCTTGGACACAAACCTCTTGGAATCAAGTGTGTTTCTTCCTTAATAGGATACATGGTATCTATTAGGTATCTCTTCCTCAAACAGAAGTTGAAAGGGTTGAAACAATTGACCTAAGACCAAACTGCCTTTGTGTTTGTCAGAATCCGGAGTCAGGGGAGGTCCCCTTCATGGTCTCACTTTTCCAGTCATGAAAACTTCTCTAAACAACCTCCGTCTGTGCATGGTCTAAGTGAGAGCCATGTGTCAGTCCGGCCCGGCTGAGCACCCATCCAATTTAATCTACAGCTGACTCCAAGAAATTGTCACGTCCCTACCCTGCTCTGATTTTTCTTCCTTACAGTATTAAATAATCTGACAAGGTTTTACTTCTCTGCTTCAGAACTGAAGCTCTTCCAGGGCAAAATCCTTGCCTCCTCTTCACTAACAGATCTTAAGTGTCCAGAACACCCTCCGGCCCAGACTGCATGCACACCAACTATTTATTGAATCGAATGAATGGCTACTCTGGAATTTCATTTCAAAATAAGATGGTAATCAACCAATTACCCTTCACGAAAGTGGACACTGCTTATAAACTACCAGTCAAACAATAATGTTTACTGTGTGGATCGTGGTATTCATGAGCATCAAAATACTGTTAAAATTGAAGGTGTGATTATATAATAATGAGACTTATTTTATAAAGAGGCATAACTCAAATCAAGTTACCATATGTCTTCACTGTTAGATCAATGGAAAATAATACATTTATTTGAAACTTTTTCTCAAGTTGCATTTGGAGTGGGAAAAATACAGGACTCTAAGATGCATGCAATTCACCTGCTATCAGCATAAATACGGGTACCTGACCATTCTGTAGTTGTGGACTGGCAGCCCCCTTTCTACAACCCAGCAAAGTATCTTTTGAGAAATGATTTGATGTGGGCATCTAGCCAAGACCCAGTTGAAGGACAGAACTGAAAGTAAGATATTTAAATGTTGGAAAAAATTATATAAAAAGGTGTGTGACCAGTTTGAAGTCATCTAGACAAAACTGTTCATATTTTTATATAAATCAATAATGGGCTTTAAAAATAAAGGTGGCTCTTAATTTATATATAAACATAGTAAACATTGGTATGTATAAGCTAACGTAGAATTTCCCTATCTCTTTCCTATAAGGAAGAATGAGGTCACATATTTGAAATTCTTTAGATAAAGAGCTTAGGAAAACCTTTCCTAACTATAAAGGACACAGAAGTATGAAGTGCTGTAAACCAAAAGGAAAATTAAGTCTCATCTCAGCACAGAGGCTGTAATAAGCTTCATTTCATCTCCGCAACCCAGTTTAGGGTTAAGGAAATTGATCTTCGGGGTTGATAGGCTCTATGGGATCCGTCTACACCACAGGTACACTTATAGCTCTTCTGTTTGTTGCCATTTCAAGACTGCTTTTTTTAAAAAACAGAGTCAATGTTGCCATGAGATAGTTATATGCTCAAATAAAGAATGGCTTGTTTACGCCTGCATCATGGCTACCCGGAATGTGTCCTCTTTAGGAAACTGCTACATCAGCTCACAAATGAAACTCGTCAAGCTGAAGAGGATAAACGAGTGCAGTTCCAGCTAGAGGACGACATTCTGACCAGAGGAAACCGCAGAGAGAAACAGTCAGTGGGCAGAGAGGGGCAAAGAGGCCGACCAGGCAGGAATTGAGGGCAGTGAGATGTGACAGGAAGGGCACACCCCTTCCTGTGACAGGTAGACCACCCCACCCCCCATCATTGAAAGCATAACACAGAGTGCAACGCCCCCTACTGGAAACTACAGACTTCATCTGATAAAAGCGATGACTCCCGGTTCATCGACGCTAACACACAAGCATCGGATACATCCGGTTTAGTATTGGGAGAGGTTATGCCTGTGTGCGAACGGGAAGCCATGGGAGACTTCTAGATTTTCATCTTTATTTTGTTGTGAACCTAAATCACTCCAAAAATAATGTACCTGAAACACACACGTGTAAGAAAATTGCTTAACTCTGGACACTGACTAGACACTTGATTTAATGAATTGCGAATGCTTTAGCCGTGGTACTGATACCCTGTTTATATATACAGTCAAGAGTCCTTATTGCTTTGAAAACAAAAATCAATGACGGCCTTATTTTCCCAAACAAACCATGAGAACTTTAGCTGCTCTTTCATAGGTATCTCTTATGACATCCCCCCCCACACACACACGTGCACATGTATAAACACTTCGTGCCTTCAGGAAGTGAGCTGCAGTAGCAGAAACAAATGCTGTGGCATTGGGATAGATAGAGGCAACAGCTAAAACATCTTCACTGCAAAGAAATGCCTTAAGCAACAGCCACCCAGACATCACAGTGCTCTTTCCTGGTCGGGGACTAAAGGCAGGCATGTGTAATGCAGCCCCACGTGGCTGTTTTCCAGGAAAACATCCACATGACAAATGTACTTCGCCGATGCAGCCCTCACATCACGAGAGAGATGCACAGCGATCCATTGAGCACATATCTCAACAGCGAAAACCTTAGCAGGTTACTTGACCTTCGAACTTTAGAGCATCTCCACACGTAGGAGACACTGTGTGATGATGACTTTTAAATAGTATATAGAATTAAAATGGTCTTTTAGGACCTGAGAATGTCATAGGGAGAAAACCCAGAATGGCCTGTACTCTTATAAAAGCACTCTAAGGACATTCACCACATGTACAAACAAACTCACAAACTCAAAGAGGCATGGTGAGGAGGGGTACAGAGGAGAAGGGGGCAGCGGGGGTGGGAAGCTCTCCTGAGGATGTAACTAAGTTGAGATCTAGAAGGTGAATAGGGTGACAGCAGGCAGGGTGGCTCGGCAGGTAAGGGTGCTTACCACCAAGCCTAAAGTTCTTTGTTCAAGCCCTGTAACACACACAAATAGAGAGAACCAACTTCCAATTCCCAAATTGACCTTTGATCAATACACACCCCCAGCCTCTCTCTAAGTGGGTTATATTTGCTGTTTAGGGAAGGAATCAGTTGTCTGTAAGGGGCTGGTCACTGTAAGTTTTATCATACTCTAGTAAATATATAGGCAACACAAACTTGGACTTGGAATTATTTTTTCTTCTTTTCCTCTTTTGTTTTGGGGGAGATCATAAGGGTGAGGGGGTAGACCAGGAAGGACTACAATGTGAATGGAATCAGGTTGTATTATGTGGAATTTCCAAAGAATCAATGAAATCATCAAGTCATTTCTTAAAAAGAGAAAAAAATCATAGCAAATGGTGAGGAAGAAGAGGAAGAGGATGAGGAGGAGAAGAGGAGAAAAGGAGAAAAGGAGGAAGAAGAGGAGGAGGTATAGCTTGATCTCATTACACAGGTGAAGGCAGGTACAGGATAGAACGAGGCCTGTTATTGGACGAGAAGGAAGGATGGGCGGGAGAAAAGTGTTAGAGAGGAGGAGACCAGAGCCAGAGGAGGGGAGAGCAGCCCAGAGAACATGGAGACAGAAGTTAAGATTTCTCTCTGCACATCTACAGGTTGTTATGACTATTCTTAAGGGATGGATGTGTACAGGGCTTTGTGTGTCTAGATGAACAAAATATATCTTATCTAGACAGACAATTATATCTGGCAACTTATCAATTGGATCACAGGTTATTGTGTGGTGTGTTCTTTCATGTGGTGACTTAATTGAGTTCAAGAGAGCGTGTGGTGGCGGGACACACTGGGTTCATCACAGAATTGAGATGTATATTTCTGGCATGGTGGCAACCTGCCTTGGGAACTAGATGGGTAGAGAGATTGCTGCCCGGCTCAGAGAGTACCCATTGGCAGTGTGATACGAGATTGAGCTTAGTGGGTGAGAGGCTTTGTTGTCTGAGATGAAAATATCCCGAGATGCCATGTGGCCCTACGTTGCCAGCACTAGTGCAGGATAAAAGAAAACTTTTTATAATTATACTGCAACAGGGAGGAATAGGAGGAGAAGAAAAAGAAGAGGAAGAGGAGGAGGAGGAGGAGGAAGAGGAGGAGGAGGAGGAGGAGGAAGAGGAGGAGGAGGAGGAGGAGGAGGAGGAGGAGGAGGAGGAAGAGAATGAGGACGAGGATGAGGAGGAAAGCAAGCATGTGTTAGGGAGCTTCCCTTCAGGTGGCTTGTTTCAGTTCCTCTCAGAGAAACTGGTCTCTTGTCTAACCTCGGGATGTGGAACACAGCACCCCCAGCCACCAGGCTGAAAACCACAAACTCACTTTCCTTGTACATTAAAATACGGCAAGATATTTTTCTTTATTAATTTTTCTGAGATCATCCTTCATCCAACAAAAATGAAAAAGTAAAGAGAATACCTTTGTGATCAAGAAAATTGGCTCGGTACATTCTGTTTCTAAACTATAACTTGTACAGAATTCCAGCAAGCTTTGCCCCGACAGATGTGAATTCACCACAGCCTGCTATAGCGTGATGGCGCAGCTCTGTGAAGGGGGTGGCCAGATTCTTTAGCTGCCAGACCTGTTCTCAGCAGTCACAAGACTGATCCAAAACGCAGAGAGATTAGGATCCAGTTTCAAAGTAACGTTATACAATAAAGGCACCCTAAATGTCTTATCCATCGCTGTTATTTCTATTTCAGGATATGTACTTTTCCAAGTCTTTTCTTTGGTCAACATATGTGAACTATTGCAGGAAACCTTGGACCATATTATAGTGCATGCCTTTAAGGTCAATTCTGGATTTTGAAACATCTGTTCAAAAGGAATTTAAGTTGCAAGCCCCCTTTAAACTCCGAAAGGAACTAGAGAGACCACAATGTTTTGTAGTAGTTTACTGATAGAACATAGATATTTACGTGTGCCCACACGAATTTCTAATAACATATGAACTGCAGAAACATAAGGCAGTGCAGGCTGGGTGCCCAGCAGACTGGACAAGTGACAGGCTACAAGTGCTTTCTAGTCCTGCAGCCTGTAACTACCCTGACCCAGAAATGGAGGCCCAAGGTCCCGACAGCAAACCCCAGCAGAGACCTGCGATCACCTACAGGCTCCTTGCCTGGGTTTTAGCAATTGGTTGCCATATTCTATGGTTTGGGGAATGGAGTCAGTTGGGAACACTTCCGTAGACATCTTAAGATTCTTCATAACTGTCTTATTGTCTGTCCTTTCTGGTTAGTCTTCTCATTAATAAGTGAGAGAATGAGCCAAGTCAGTTCTTATAAATATTGATAAGCTTACTAAAAATACATTTTAATAAGTAGATTCTAAAATGAAGATTTTTTTTTACTACCCACAGAATTTGTAGGAAGGTAAAGTTATAAACAGACTACATTCATTTGCAAGCATAAAACAAAGAGGCCAATATATGATACAAACTTACACTTCACTAGCGACACATTTACCAACAGACCCAATTATGAGTAGCTATGCTGAAAAGATTACTTTAGACACCTAAAGACCCATAAACAACCATAATCCTGCTCTTTAGTTGAACTTTGTCTATACAACCCCAAGGAGATCCTGTTTGCTCACTGGTGAATTCTGGATTATCTCGGTCTTCAGGGAATCTGAAAATCTGGCTTCACACCACGACACAAGTTCATTCATGAACTCAGAGGAACAAAAGGGCCCACTGCCCTTAGTAAGAAAAAGGAATGCCCTTCTTCAAAATTAACCAAATAAAACCTCGGCTGACTGCAGCCCAGTGGAGCCTGAAGAACTGTTTCCAACCAGAGTTCCAGCAGCATCGATCCCTGGCCCTGGGACAGAACAGACGTTAAACAGCCTAAACCTGCAGGGCTTCATCATAAAAGAAAAGAGAGACAAGAAAGGGGAGGAAGAGGATGACATGTGCTTTACAAGCTGGAATTTTCCTGAAAGGAGGATGGATACACAGGGTCATCCTGACATAAACTATGCTCTAGGGAGACAGACTGTTTTTCCTCTGGTGTATTAAACAGAGTAACCGCTCTGCCAAAATCTGTCACCTCGGGCATGCAGGACTGGCTGGGAAGTCAGTGCATGACCACGGCGTTCAGTTCCTTCCACGTGGATATAAAGACCTTCCCTGACAGGATACACTGGTGCCAGGTTCATTTCCTTTATCTGGTGACACCACCTGACAGCTCTTAGACATAATTCCTACTGCTTTCCAAGGCTACCATCTTCATACATAATGAGTTATAAGAACATGGACTCACTCAGAGAAAGGACTAAAAGAGTAATAAACAGTAGACAAGCTTCTTTATTAAACCACATCTCAGATAAAATGTCCCATAAAGTGAGCTCTACAAGCAAAAGTAGATTTATAGACCCTCTTTTCACACTGGAAAAAAAAAAAGCAGCTGTACGTTTTGCAAAATTCTCTTGTCCTAGACAAGAGTTGCTGGAGTGTTCTCCCTAGCTCCAAAGTCTAGTTCAGTTCCTAGCATAAAGTAACAAAGATAACAGCAAAGTGTAGAGCAATGGACCAAAGCTCATCACTGCTGGCCAATGAGGAAGCCAAGGACCTTGTTATCATATCCGCTTATGATTTAAAAGTACACACAATCAGCCATAGACCAAATAGAAGCCTGCCATCTGGACATCTGGATCAGAATCCATGTGACTCATTGCATATCTACCTAGATGGATGCACAAACTGTAAAGATCTCGTATTTCTTAGAAAAACATTCAAATGAAATTACTCACAACTGGCCTTTTAGAACTTGACACCAAGAGGATTTCCACCTCGGTTTTTAAAATACTGCATTAAAAGTAAAAAGATGTAACAAAACTGTAAACATGACCAGTAACTGGACGAGAAAAAAAAAATCCCTCAGGGTTAACTGCATTGAACCTAGAAATGAGCCCCACTTAAAACACAGTCTAAAGCTTAAGGTTCTGTGGTACGAAGTGTGATATGTTAGACACGGGTGAGCCAGCCCTGCCCTTGGAAGCAGCAGCCATCTCCAAAGCAAATGCTGGCAGGAACGGTCTCCGATGATGACTGCCTGGCAAGGGTTATTTTTACAGGCTGTCGCTAACACAATGCATACTTTTAAAGGTTTTGTCAAACAACAGAACCGATGATTAAAAAGCCAGGCTCCATAAATTCTTTTGAGAAATGCCAAACCAGAAGATTACTCAGAATGGCTCTACACAGTGTGGTGATGATGGTCCTGTTAGCCCACACCAAATAAAATCTAACCATTTAGGAAATCCAAAAACAGTAAAGTCCACCTATTACGGGGGGAACTAATTTTGAATGATATTCATATGGAAAACTGTATTCAAACAATCCATTTGCTTAGGAAAGGTATTTTACTTTGGTCTTTTTATTTTATTTTTATTTTATGTATTGAATGTTTTTGCCTGAATGTTCTGGAGTCCACAGAAGCCAGAAGAGGGCGTCGGACACACTGGAACTAAAGTTTTAGATGGTTGTGAGTAACCATATTGGTTTTGGGAATCAAACCTGTGATCCTGGAAACCCAGCCAGTGATCTTATCCACTGAGCCATATCTCTACTCCCAAGAAAGGTATTTGAAAATTTATTTTCTTGAGGGTTAGGCATGGTGGCTCACATATTTAATCCTAGCACTCAGAAGACAGGTGGATCTCTGTAAGTTCGAGGCTAACCTACTCTACATAGTGAGATCCTATCTCAAAAACAAAACAAAACAAAACAAAACAACAACAACCAAAAAAACCCACAAAAACAGCTTTGCCCTTCATTTTTTTCTACCAACTATATTTACTGAGTTTTGGTTTCTAACCTGAACCATTAGACAAGTGGCAGTGATATTCATTGGTATCCAGCAGAGTGAACAGGCACAGAGAGCAGAAATTCACTTTTGAACATGTTTCTATGAGAAGCATCTGAGTATGTGACAGGGATTGAATGGAGCAGGGAGGGGAGGAGTGATGGAGGGGAAGGAAAGAGGGAAGGAGAGAAGGGGAGGGAAAGAAGGAAAGAGGGAGGGAAGGAGGGAGGAGAGGGAAGAAGGAAGAAAGGAGGAATGGGGAGCAAGGGAGGGATGGGGAGAGAGAGAGAGAGAGAGAGAGAGAGAGAGAGAGAGAATATGAGAGAATGAGAGAGTGAGACAAAGTGAGAATATATCTTTAAAGAACTTTGGCATCTGACTGACTTAGTTGCTGACCTTTATAGCACACCTAACTCTGCCTTAGTTTCCTCATCTCTAAAATGGGGATAATCACTCAGGTTGACTAGCACAGTTTTTTAACAGTGTATCTCCACTGTCAGTGTCTCCTCTCCACATTTAGGTCCAGGCCATGGAGTAGACATTTCCTCAAAATATGCCCTCCAAGAAAGGCTCCGTAGAGCTTTGGTACCCTTTCACACCCCTATTCTGTTACTTCTGTTTCAATCAGCGAAAATGAACGTGTTTCTCTCTGTAGGCAATTCTTCACCGAGGAGACATCGCCGTAACAGGCATAGTGCCCCTCCTCATCTCTGTCCATTCAAAGCGATCTTCTCTGAAGGAAAGGGCAGTGCTCCTGGCAGCACGAGCCTGCACAGAGGAGGCAGCACTGTTGAACACATCCAGCTGCTCAGTGTACACCGACTACAAATACTGACAGAATATATTCTTATTCTCAAGTCCAGCTTCCCCCCAAGTCAGATTTCCAAAGTCAGCAACCAGCATAACCTCAACTGCTTATGGCTTCTGGACCTCGGAGACTTTCCTGGAGCTCAATTGGCACAAAAGCCTTGAGGGTGGATAGCATCCTGTTAAAACTATTGCCTTAATTTGGGGTAAGGCTTGGATTAATGGCTGAAAGATTTTTTTCCCAACAACATCCAAAATCTCCTTGAATGTCAGGTTTCGATTTCAGAAGCACATTATTGAATATCGCATTAATAATATTAAATTACATTATCAATATTAAGATGGCAGGTTGGGGACTAGGAGTGTGGTTCAGCAGGCAGAATGCTGGACTGGTATGCATGGGACTCTGGGTCCAGCCCCATACCACACTCCTCCCTCAGAAGGTGGAGACAGGAGGATTAGAACAGTGAGATAAGAGCCAGTCTACATGAGACACCATCTCAAAACAACAAAAACCTATTGAAACAAACATAAGATATCTAAGGAGTCACATGTCATCAGCCTGCCACTGTTGAGTTTTATTCTGTTCCAAGAGCATGTGCGTGTCTCTTTGGGTGAGTACATGTCTGTATGGTGTAATTATGTGTATGGGAGTATATGTATATATGTATACATATATACAACGAACAGAGGTCAATGCTGGATATCTTTCTCCATGGCTGTCAATTTATTTTGGGGACAAGGTCTCTTACTGAACCTGAACTCACTAATTCAGCTGGACTGGCTCTCCATCAATACCCTAGGACCACCTCCTGTCTCTTCTGCTCAGGTCCTAGAGCAACAGATCTGCACTGCTGTGCCCAGCTTTTACTTGGGGACCAGGGATCAAAACTGAGGTCCTCATGCTTATGAAGTTGCCACTTTACTGACTGAACTCCAAACCCCTTCTAGGGAGTTTTGATCTAAGTCAGCTATCTCAGGAGCAGACTAAGAGTAGTTTTATACACACCTAGTTAAAAATCAGGCAAATCCATTGCATTGAGCACTGGATACCTAACGAGGACACTGTCAGGGGCTGAAATCCCACGTCCACAATTTTGACACAGGACATAACTTCTACCTGCAGTGTTTTCTTATTTTGCATATTCTTAGGGTAGCTTTTATGACATAAACTCATCTTCTGATTATAAAAAGTTACAGGTATCAAAGGCAAAGCAGCAAAAGTCCATCTTCATCAATCCCACCCCCAAGGAGGAATAGAACCATGATTCTTCCAGGAACATTTATGAGATCACGGTGGATCAACATCAGGACTCTTGCTACAAAAGCTGGGTGGTTTTAGAATCAGCGAGAGTCTCAAACTGGCACACACTGTGGTAAGGATGTTTCTCTTACTAAGAGGTAACAATGTTTCTCTTCCTACAGGTGTGCCTCCCTGTTGTTAAGGGTAATGCAGCTCTGTAAACAGCAGCATGGGACCAGGGCAGAAACGCTGAGAGCGACATCCAGCTGTGCCAGCGTTAATATAGTCATTTACATACTGACTTTGTCAAGGGATGAATACACATATGTATATGAATATTTTATAAATACGTATATTGTAAGTGTAAAAGGAATCTAAAAAAAAAATAGGTAAGAGCTGTCTGAAAAGTGGTGGTGGGATGGCAGTGAGGGAAGCGACTCGGATCCTTCTCTGTGACTTCACACTTCATTATCCAAATGTCACCATCTCAGCTAAGTGAAAACTAATGCTATGTATTGCCATAAGGTAAGGACAAACATCAAGTGTATCTGTGTTTGTCCCTAGAGAAAGGGGGGAAAAATGAATGGGTCTCAGAAAAGTAGAAATTACATACACCTAGGATGTGTTCATTCTCTTAAAATCTCAATGTAACAAATATTAACATTTATTAATGATGTGCATATGGGTGGTGTAATAACCAGTGTACAGTTTTTAAATTGAATCTTGAATCTTGAAGTGAAGCATAGCTCATCGTTTCTTCCACATTCTCATCCTAATTGCTAACATTACACAGAGGACATCACTGAACCCTAGAGCAGGTGTGGATGGAGCACCTGGCAGGTTAGTGCAAGGTGACCAAAATGATGTAACCGCTTTGGAAAATGGTCTGCAAGTTTCCTATAAAACCACTGAGTGTTACCTTGGGGGGCTGAGATGTACTTGTGGATGTTAGCTTAAGAAAAACGACCATATGTTCATGGAAGGACATGTACGACATGTTCACAGCGCTTTCATTAATGAGGTAGAAAAAGCCCAGATGTCTACCAGTAAAACACTATGTAAGCAGACTGGCATATCTGTATAATGAAATACTTCTCAGAAGCAAAAAGAAAGACTGCTGATCCGTGAAACTCGCAGTGCTGTGAGAGAGAAAACAGTTTCAGAGCGTTTCTGTCCTCTGGAACCTTAGCTGTGGAAGGCACTAGACGAGAAATTCAAGCCTGTCCTAGAAAACATCGGAACATGAATGGTGATGGGAAGGGTGGGGAGGAGAGGGTGGGGAGGGCTGAGGAGCGTGAGCTGCTTCTCTAGAGTGACTGTGATGGTTTAGATCTAGGTAGACATTGAGGTTACACAGGTACACGGATTTGCTGAATGTATCCAGCGCTGCTAAGTCATGCATTTCTTTTGTTTTTGTTTTAGGTTATTTTAATAAAGGAAATCAGTTAATTGAGGGCTCACTTACAATTTCAGAGGGTTAGTCCATTATCATCTCGGCGGAGAGCAGACGTGCATGGCTCTGTACCAGTAGCTTCGAGTTTACATCTGGATCTTCAGGCAGCAGGCAGGAGAGAGAGAGACTGGGCCTGGTGCACGCTTCTAAAACCTCAAAGGCCACTCCCAGAGACATGCCTACTCCAAAAAGCTCTGTCTCCTCCAAGGAGGACATGTTCCCTCATCCTTTCTGAACGGTGTATCAAGCGGGGACCACGCACTCATACACATTACCCAGTGGAGGGCAAGTGTATTCAAACCATCACACTCTACTCATTGCCCCCATAGGAAGACACGCATTTCTTAAGCACGAGATCTTGGGTTTGGTCGGCAGACCACAAGAGGAGTATATTAGTAAACTAATTCCGTCTCAGTAAGCTGATATTGGACACTAGTTAATAATGTGTGATGAGTGAAGACTATCAGACATTGACAACTCACCATAAGATGCTTAAAAAAACAAAACAAAACAAAACAAAAAACCACCAGTGTAATCACGTGACAGGTACAACCATTAGTGATGTTTCCACGATGAAATGGAATTATTGCAGTTTTCTTGTCTTTCCTCCCTTCTATACATTGTTGCAAATACCTACAGCTCACTTTAATTCAGCTCCACATGTTGTACACAGGATCTGTTCGTCAGTACACGTTGGCTTATGTTATCCTTCTCAAGGAGTTTGAATTTTTTTCTTTAAAGAATTTTGATGGAGCTGGAGCGATGGCTCAGCGGTTAAGAGCACTGACTGCTCTTGCAGAGGTCCCAGGGCTTTATTCCCAACACCCACAGCAACACACAAACCATCTGTAACTTTTATCACAGGGGATCCGACACCCTCTTCTGATCTCCTCGAGTACTTATAGATGGAGCAGACACGTATAAACATAAAACAACTTTTAACGACGTTATAAAGCGTCGTATAGCATTGCTCAGACAGAGACTGAAGAGACCGAGATTGCTCACTTGCTTCCTGAGCTGTGCACTGAGCATGGGGCATGTGGATCCTGGGGTTCTAAGGGCAGTCCCAGGCCTCCCTCTGACCCACTCTCCTCAGTTCAGCCCATTCTCAAGAGAAGAGATCCTGCAGCATAGAAAGACCACTGTACGCCTGGGAGCCAAGGAAGTCACCTTTCTTCCTTCCCTCGGGTGAGTGCCCTCCTCCCCTCCTTCCCTTCCTTTGGATAGAGGAGCTGTTCCCTCCAGCAAAGGATCTTTTCTCTCCTTAGATGCTACTCCTTATAATAGAGCAGCCTCCATCTAGGGATCCCTAGTCCAGAGACTGAGGAGTAGAGTGGGGAGTGGGATCTCTAACTTGTAGCACAGCTAATGGAATAGAATGGGTCAGGCCAAGGGGCCGCACTCCTGTGATCAGTCACATCAAAGCCTCACTTGCCATGAGGAACAGAATTCTGTCAGTCCAGATATCATGATCAAGTACCCCAGCAACCCTAGTGCTTGATCAATATTAACAGCAACCTGTAACCACAGATTTTAAATATGAGCCGCTTTTCTAATTTGCTTTACTACTAAACTATATATCGGGTATATAACAATTATACATATAGATTTCTCTCTGCTGTGTTTCTAACATTTAGTTTATGAGCATTTTGGCACAGTAACTGTTGAAGCTTATGTATTAAGATCAAGGACTTCTCCCAACAGAATACCTCCATGGCAGGGCCCTGAAATGGGCATAAGGCCTCCCAGACAGTCCATGGTTTGTTACCACACAACATTCCCCTAGACAACACTTTTTGGGTGCTCTATCATGGTGGATCAAAATATGACTCAGAGCATCACGATTGGGATCCAGGGCATTTCGTGATACTGCTCATAAGACTCTGATTTACAGATGAATTGTATGGCTAGCTACTTCTGACATATACACTTGAGCCACTTTCCCGGAGTTTGGTATAATGTGTAATAAAAACCTGTCAAGACACATTTTGGAGTAGGCAGGTAAACTACTGAATCTGTTTAACTTGTTCTTACCTCGTTTGATGGAATGTCAGCAAAGGGTTTGATGACGGCAGCTAGTGGGATCTGGGCTTGCTTGGCCATGTCTGACGTGCATGGGAAGCAGTATGTGGTACAGCGAATGTAGCGGGGGCTCGAGTGGCCTGGATCATTCAAAATCACACAGACGAATCTTGGTTAGAATAAATATCTGCTCTAAGATACTTCAACAAAAGCACATCTGAACAATTCATTCTTATCTATACAGTTTTCTTCTTTTTTTTTTTTCTAAAAAAGTGTAGCGTTGTAACATTCTGTGATCTACATTCCAGAGACATGCACAAGACTACTGAGCCTTACTAGAGAGATAGGAAAGAAATGTTTTATTACTATTCTTATTCTCTATAAGCTGGGCTTCAGTGTGGTTCAAATACAGACTTGAGAGGGTTTATGGAAGACACAAAACAAAGTCATAAAGAGGTGAAAGAATACAGTTTTCAGTTCACGGTCATTTCTTTCTATTAAGATTTAGTTTTAGTTTTATTTCTGGAAGTGTCTGTCTGGTGGGGGGTGTGGGGATGAATATCTATACAGGTGCCCATGAAGGCTGGAAGAAGGCACTAGAGCCCCAGGAGCCAGAGTCACAGGCTGCTGTGAGCTGCCTAACATGGGTGCTAGGAACTGAACTTGGGTGCTGTGGAAGAACAGAAGCTCTTAACTGCTGAGCCGTCTTTCCGGCTCCAACAATCACCTCTTCCTTCCCACTTCTGCTCAGACATCTGCCATGGGCATGCAATTATCTGTAGACCATTTCATACCATCAAGTGAGACTTTGTCAAATATAATTGCAATTTGTTTCACTTTTTCTTAACTTTGTAAATTGAATTTATATATTAAAATTCTGCTTGTAATAGAAATGTTATTTTTTAAATCATCATAATCACTTTTCAATATACATTAGATTTTCTGACCAAATACCTGTATTGTATGGCACACAGGAGAATTGAAATAATATCCATGAAGAATATTTCAGTCATCAAAATAATTTTGGGTTTTTCCTCAAAAAGATAGCATCATTAACAAATTGTGTTAGGAAAACCGGTAATCCTGATCACCCTGGATACAAAGCAATTTCCAATGGATCAAAGATTTCAACATTAAACCCTAAACTCTGGAACTAGCAAATCAAAGAGTAGGGAGAACATGTCAGGATTTGGGCTCAGGTAAGGAAGAGTAGAGAGTGCACATCAGGATCTAGGCTCAGACAAGCAAGAATAGGGAGAACATGTCAGGATTTGGGCTCAGGTAAGGAAGTGTAAGGAGAACACATCAGGATCTACGCTCAGGTAAGGAAGAGTACAGAGGACATGTCAGGATTTAGGCTCCAGTGAGGACCTTCCAAATAGAACTCCAGTCACACAGGAAATAGGACCAATTTATCAACAAGGGTGACTTCATAAAATTAAAAAGCTTCTCTACAGCAAAGGAAACTGTTAATCAACTGAAGAGAAAGCAGCCTACAGATTGGGAAAAATCTTGTCAGCTACACATGTGGCAGAGGATTACTGCATAATATACAAGAACTCAACCACAGATACAAATAAAACAAACAACTATATTAAAAAGTGAGCTATGGAACTGAACAAATGTTTCTCAGGAGAAGAAAAATGGCTGAGAAATATTTTTACAAGTACTCATCATCCTTGGCCATCAGAAAAATGCAAATTGAAATTACTTTGAGGTCTCGTCATAATTCAATCAGAATGGCTAAGAGTTAAAGACAAAACAAAACAAAACTATACAGTCACAAATTCTGGTGAGGATGTGGGGAAAAGGGAACCCATGGGCATTGTCGGTGGGAGAGCAAGCTGGCACAGCTACTATGGAAATCAATATGGCTGTCCCCTGGCCCAGCTATCCCACCCAATGGACGATATTCTACTACAGAGAAGCACACGCATCCACGTTCATAGCTGCTCTATTCACAACAGCCAGGACATGGAAACAGAGTAAATACCCCCAACTCATCAATAGATAATAAAATATGATACCTATTAATGTCATACAGAATTAATTATGAAATCTGTAAATAAATGGATACAACTGGAAAACACACTGTCATCTGAAGTAACCCAGATCCATGAAGATGAACATCAGAGGTTCTCACTCATATATGGATCTCGGTGTCAAATCTTTAGATTGCCTACTTAACTTGGGGTACCTGTTAGACTCCAGGAAACTAGAGAGTAAACACTGGTGGGGAGAGGGTTATTATCCCGGTTAATTTTTTGGTCTCCATCAGATTGCCTGTAGGTAAGGCTGCAGGGCATTTTCTTGACTGATGATTGATGCGGAAGAGACCAGTTCATTGATACAGTGCTATCCCTGGGCAGATCACCCTGGGTGGTTATAACCAAGCAGGCTGAGCAAGACAATGTGGAGTAAGCCAGTTCCTCTACAGTCTCTGCTTTCCTTCCTGCTTTGAATTCCCTCAATGATGTACTGTGAAATGAAAGTGTAAGCCAGCTAAACCCGTTCGTTCTCAAATTGGTTGGTCACAGGCTTTATCATAGCAACAGCAAGCAAACTAAGATAGTGAAGAAGGACCGAGGGAGAGTCACAAAGAACCAAAATGTTAGGAGAATTGTTGAAAACAGTATCCTCATGTATCCTCGTGCTACAACAGGTGATCTGGCTAGTTGGCAAGATTTAGCCCCTCTTTTCCACTCATGATGCCAGCAGGGTACCTACCCAAAGTCAACTCTAGTAGGGGACTGATTACCTTAAACTATAAATCACAATTTGAATTAAAACAAGCAGATATATTGTATTGTATACCACTCCAAGTTCTCTGGACTATTACAGCAGAGAATATAATTCTACTGACCGAACCTTTTGGATTCTTGGAGGACTAATAGGGAACTAGTCTATTCTCTCTACAAGAGCATTGATGACTGCAGTCAGGGTATTTTGTTTGTTTGTTTTTTTAAACAGTAAGACATCCATTCCCCCCAAAAGTGACTGAAAATAAATACCTTGATCTTGAATCATACACTCGGTGGTGACCAGTGGAGGCACCTGGCCCCTGGTGTTGGTGGTATAGACCTGTCCGCCTCTGGTGGCCCTGTCATTCTCGATCACTTGAATCTGACAAACAAGATGTTAAGAGGGAATTAAACTTAGTAACAACTCTTCCTGAAAGCAATTAAAAGAGACAATGGCTTGTCCCTTCCTCCTCCTCTCTCTTAGGAGAAAGAAGAACCAAGAAAGGGGCAGGGGGAACAAAGAGAAAGAGAGAAGCGGGGAGCAGAAATGAGGAAGAGAGAGGAGGGCTTTAAAAAATCCTTTGATTTTCCTCAGACAAATCAATCTAGCCTGTCTTCAGTCTTATCTTCATTTACTTTCACAATTTTAGACCAAAATTTATCAAATATCCAAAGTCTATTCTGTAATACTCTCAGCTCAGACCCAACCTTTCAGAGATCCTTATTCTACTGTCTTATCTTATTTATTATAACCATGGATGGGCATTTGAAAAATACTTCAGAGAGAAAAGAAATTTGAAACTTTTTTTTAATGAAGAAACTACATTTTGCAATCAAAAGAAAATTCTAAAAATCATAAATCAAAAATCACTAAATAGAAAAGAAATCATATATAATGAGTTAAAGCTGCCTACCTTGTACTGAGAATCCATCTTATTCCTAGTCTTGCCTCTCAAGTCCCCCTGCCCCACCCGTGCAGGGAATTTAAGGTTTGGGGTGCAGATTTAGAAATCTTCAGGAGCAAAGGTCCCTAAATGTTGCCATCTAACATAGAAACATATTTATTTCTCTACTAATAATATTTGCTGATGAAGACTAGAACAGATTTCTTTTTAATTTTTTTTCTTTTTGTTATAACTGTCTAGGGTAAAAAAAAAAGGGCGAGCAAATTGAGTAGAATGAATACTTCTTGGGGTACCAAGAGTAACCCCAGGGACTGTCTTCCTCCATCCGCTCCAGATTCTCACTCTCTTCAGAAAAGGGGTGGAGGAGGGGAAGAAAACAACAGCAGAGAACCTGGGAATAAGAAGGCAGAGACAGAGAGCACGTAGTCTACAATAAAAATTAAAAGATACACAGTTTTCCCACTGCTAATATGAATGGCAACTTTGAACCAACTCTGAAGTGCTCTCTTCTGCTGTAGGCTCAACCAGCGCAGATGGTGCCAGTATCATGGGTTCCAAGAATATTGGCAACCGATCAAGCCTGAATATAAACCCTTATCTGTCTGCCGTCTGCCTTCCTCAGAGCTTGAATAGTTACAAACCCAAAGATATAGAATGTGTTCCAGACATTGCTACCACAGCAAGACACAGACAAGATGCTACCACGAGAAAGAAGTGTGCGGATCATCAAAACACTGCAATTATTTAACCACAAGCTAATTAGGCTACTCAAAATAAGGCTAACTTTTATATTATTAAATGTTAGCATTTAGCGTAATCGTTCCAACCAACAAAGTCTAAGGTGAACACTGTCGTGATACAGTCGTGTGCCTAGCACACTAAACCCACACACTAATCTGTAGACCATATTCCCAAAACCTTATTTCAAACTATCCATTCACAACTGGCAAAGCCCTGTCCCCGAAGAAACGACGTTATAAATAGTCATTACTATTTAAATCCACACCTCCTCAAAATAAGACACAGAAAAGTGTAATTATCAAATAGTTCTAGCCACTGCTAAACAAAAAATTGCTTTTGGTTTACCCTAAACGCACACTCTTGAAAAACAGCATCGGAAATGAGACAATAAGCAGAAACGCCAACGGTGACTCGGCTGTGACCTGCCCATGTGGGCTGAGATGGTCCACGGTGACATGTGATGATGTCAAAGCGCTCTCAGAAGATCCAGATCTCTCCCTCCCCTCAGATGTGCCACAGGCGTCATTCCCATGAGTGTTGTGGAACCATAAAACACAATTGGGAGAGGAAACAAAGGGAGCGCTGCTCTTGGAAGAAATGTATCAGAAGACGAAGCAGCAACTTAGGATGCCCGGCCAGTTAGTGGGGCTGCTTGAGGTAGAACTGTTTGAACCGTGCATAGTGAAAGGAAGAGGGGGAGAACACAACCCCTGAACAGTCTCTTGCAATGCAGAAGAAGGTGAGGGAGACCTTCAGCAGTGCAACTTTCACCATACCATAAAGAGGCTAAGACCACCAGTCGAGGGTCTACTGCATTAGGTCCCTCGCTCGGGATTGCAGCGTGGAGTCTTTCCAAAAATAAAGAGTTTATTTCATTAACAAAAATGTGTTGTTTTCATCATAGGAAAACAAACAGACTCCATCTGGCATCCTGTGATTTCTCCAAGATAAACAACATGGGGCCGGTTTGCACATAAACACTTGCAATGTTCGTGACGAACCACAGCACCTGCTTCTCCTTCTTCTCGTTAATGTCTGCCCTCCCTCCCACCCCCTCCACCGAGCATGAGCAGCAGGTTCTGTTTTGGTGCTGGAGACAGCAGTGGATGAACTAGATCTTGCCCTATGGAGCAGATGTTCAAGTCTAGAAGAACGGCGGCAGACAAGTAACTGTACAAATGAATGTGCCTTCTGCCAGGCAGTTAGATATTGTGGACATGAAGAGACATGATACTCCAGCCCCAGGATCACTCCAGAGATACTGAGAGGGTAATAAAGACATGGAGAAAAAAGGACCATATGAGTCAGGTCTTGCATATGCCTAGGAAAGGAGAGACCACATCAGAGGCATCTGGTATTTATATGCACATGTTGTGAGGGGAGCGGGGAGTCAGAAGTGGCCAACAATGGAGCATCGTGTGAGGCACCATAAGAACTGACTGCGAGCTATAAAAGAAGAGTGCTGGCAAGCTTTGTTCGGAGCTGGGATCTGCTCTGACTTAAATTGGATGGACAGCCTGGGCACAGGGACTACGGGTTAGTTAGGAGGCTCTCAGAGTCTCATACAGCTGGGCTTGCACCAGGGAGAGCTGATGAACAGAGCTGGAATTAATCATAGGATTAGAGGAAGGTGTGAGAGAGTCTGTGATTAGTCTGAGGCTTTACAGGTAAGGAGCTGGCAGGTAGGCTAGGGCTGGGTTTCAGGGAAAAGTTCTTAATGAGGATGCACATTTTTGCTGGAAGCCCCAAGAATGAGAGTACCTCAAGTAGTGTGCCCCTCTCTTTTCAGTGTACCCACCATCCACAATCTGAATGTAGCCCAAGAACAAGAATTCCAGAAATGCTCTGTTGATGTCAGTGGCCAGTTCTTGGGGCTGAATGATATTGACTAAATGTCCAAGAAGAGTAGAGACTAAATGTCCACAAAGAAAAGGCATTCCAAAGATTAAGTCTTGTGGCACCCTAACACTAAGTGGAGAGAGGTGTCAGGCAATTACAAGACCCCCCATATATATCTATATCTATATATATATATAGATAGATAGATATACACATATATATACATACATATATATACATATACACACATACAAACACCTACAAGCAATCATACCACACACATACACACATATATATGCACATACCATACATATATATTTATACACATATACACAAACATATAAAAACATATACACATACCTACACATAAACATATGCATACATGTACAGACATACCACATACAGATGCATATGAATATATATACAAGCACACATACATATATATATACACACATCACGTACATACATACAGTCTTCTACACACATAAACCCACACAAAAAGCACACATGTGCATACAAACACATATAGACACACTCAGGCACACACAAACACCTGTATACAACACATACACATGCACATGCACACATAGAGACTTACACATTCACAAACACACCCAGGCACACTCACGTACAACACACAAATACAAAGGCACAAACGCAAATTCACCTGCCAACACAAACACATGGTTAAGAGATAAAGACATGTAAGCCAAAGAAAATTGTTAGGTGTGTCAGATCCGCTGGAGAGAGCATTTGCTTTGGGTTTCAAAGGGAATAAGCTACAAGGTCAGGAAGCAGTAGATGGAATGCAATGCTCTCTGGGGTACTTGGTGGTCACAGGACCTGGGGTGAGGTCTGGGAAAGGTTAGGAGAAGGTAGAAACCTGGGAGGCTAGGGAACTGGGAATTTCATCTTCAAGGATATTAAAAGTGCCTGAAACTGTAACAGGAATAGGCCTGGGGAGAACAAGAGTTGGGGGAGGTTATCTGAAACCACATGGGCATTCAAAATAAGCTCAAGATAAACACATTTTTAACACAAATAATCAAATGATTGTGCTTTAGTCAAAGATGTTTTGTCTCTGGCATAAGCACCTTAATGGAAGAAAGGTTTATTTGGGCTGTTTCAGAGGACTCAGTCCATGGCTGCTTGGCCCCATGCACAACAGAAAGGGGCCGTGCATTAATCTTCTTCTGTTGCTGTGCTAAAAGATCCTGGACACAGTGATTTACAGGACTAAGAGTTTATTTAGGTTTATGGTTCCAGATGGTTTAGAGTCCATAACAGCAGGGATATTGTGGCAGAATGTGGTAGGCATTGTGGTAGGCGCAGGAAGCTGAAAGCTGAAAGTTCACATCTTGAATACAAGCACAAAGCAGAGAGAGTAACCAGCAGCTGGAAAAGGACTTTGGCTGGCTAAGCCAACTCCCAGTGATCACTTCCTTCAATGAAGGCCACACCTTCTAAGCCTCCCCACACAGTTCCGTCAGCTGGGGACCAAGTATCCAAACAGATAATCCTCTAGGGGATATTGACCTTCAAACCACTACAGGCTCGGGACAAGATACCCCCAAAGCCTGACTTCCTCCAGGTAGTTCATACCTCATGAAGTTTCCAGAACCTTCCAGAACAGCACCTGACTGGGAACAAAGCATCTGTGGGGATCTTCCCTAATCAGGCCACAAGAAATGAAGCCATAAACATAACAGCAAAAGGTAGGAAGAGCTGCTAAAGTTGAATTTTCAATGAATCATAAAGTTTGTTACAAACATTCGATACTTTGCCACAAATCTTCAAGTTTATAGAATTATAAAAGCAGCCAAAATTCTTCTTCCATCTCTGTATCTGTCCCCCTTTCAATGTGGCTTACAGTTTCCCCGATCAGAAGGCCAAGCCCTCCCTCTTAGCCCTCAGAAGGCTCTGAACCTGAGTATGCCTCCACCAGATACAGTACAGGTGAGAACAGAGGCCCCTCCTATGGCCAGGGTCCCAGACCTTCCACAGCCCCCGGAGGACTCAATGCTAACAAGTGGAAGAGCTCCTGTGTGGGAGACAGAGGACACTTACGGGGCTGGGGATGGAGTCTGGATCAAGCTTCCTCTGGAGCTGAGGTGCTGGCCCAGCCATCTGTGCAGGACCTCCAGGAAAACCTCCTGGGTAGGACAGCTGTGCACCTCCCATCTGTGGTCCATAGTTGGCTGCTTAAGAAAAGATAATGAAGAAATGACAGTCTCCAGACCCAGGCATAAGACTCACGGACGACATCACACCGCTGACTCAAGCATGCCACCAAGTTCATCTTGTTAAATAAAGCAGGAAGCTCAAAGGGAGCCTCTACACTCCCTGTTTAACTCGGTCTTCTGATGCCTTCCAGAGACTACTGTCCCCGCACACTGACACAGAAACAGATCTGATTTCCTCTAAGGACACCCCCCAGTGACGCCCCTCCTTGGCCTCACCCTGTCCACTTTACCTTGCTGTGGATGGTAACCAGCACCCAGGGTCTGGCCTGGTGGAGGTGGAGGTTGATACTGGGCATTCAGAGGAGTAGGCGCAGGAAGTCCATCTTGCCTGTGAGCTGGTGCAGACATTGGAGAGGCACCGGGGCCGTTCATGGCGGTGGGTGGTGGTGGTGGAACCTGAGGTCCTGGCTGCAGAATAGATGGCTGTGTAGGCTGTGGAGGCCCCTGGAAGGCGCCTGCTGACTGGGGGCCAGGCGGACCCTGGCCCTGGGGAGTCACGCCCACACCTGTGGAAGAGAGGAGGCCATGGCTCAGAGCCACACTTCTCAGAGCTCTGATGCCTTCAAAGCACGTGGCAGAGACAATGATTTTCCATACTCGAACCAAGAGGGCATGTTTATGAATTATGTTTTCATGTATATATGGTGAGCACAAATTAAAATTATCCCACAGAAAGTGATATAAATATTACTTGGAGCCAATTTTTGTCAAATATAAAGTTTCAGAAGAGCATACAAGCAACACTTCTAGTTTTAGCAAGGAATTTCTATTTTAAAAACATTTAGCATTTGTGCGTGTACGTGTGTGTGTGTGAGTGTGTGTGTGTGTGTGTGTGTGTGTGTGTGTGTGTGAGTGTGTGTGTGTGTAGGCACACACAGTAAATGAAGAAGGAGCTAAAGTTATAGGCAGTTGTGAAGTCATGTGGGTTCTGGGAACAGAACTTGGGTTCACTATGAGAGCAGAAAGTGCTCTTAACCCCTGAGCTGTCTCTCCAACCCCACGAGAGACTTCTTAAGAGCGCAAATATTAAACCAAGTGCATTAACTTTACATGATCCATCCACTAATTTAAAACATCTATATTTCCTATAAAATCTAGATTATAAAAGAGAAGTTCTGTATAGAGCATCTGAGTTTGACTTGACCAATCAATTTCAGAGCAGACAGATTTACAAGGGGGAAGGTTTGGGCCGCTGGCAGGCTCGCCGTTCACACTGGAAGCCCGACTAGTTTCCTGGCCTAGTCTTTTGTGCAATGTAGTTGCTTCCTAAGTCATCCATCTGGAAACTCGTGAAAAGAACAGAAATATTCTGGGAGATAGTTATCACTACTTCTAACAAACTAGGTTTGAGTAGCAAGGGAATATGCTGGCTAGTTTAATGTCAACTTGATGCAGCTAGAGTCCTTCTAGAAGATGGAGCCTCAGTTGAGAGAATTTCCCCCATCAGACTGGCCTTCGGGACATTTCCTTGATGATGGACATAGAAAGGCCCCGCTCACTGTGGATGGTGCCACTCCTAGGTGGGTGGTCCTGAGTTCTGTAAGAAATTAGGCCAAGCAAACCGTGAAGAGCAAGGCAGTAAGACACCACTCCTCCATGGCCTCCGCATCAGTCTCCATGTCCAGGTTCCCACCTCAAGTTCTTCCTGACTGCCCTGGAGGATGGGCTACAAGCTGTAAGACAAAATAAACCCTTTCCTCCCCAAGTTGATTTTGGTCATGGTGTTTTATTACAGCAACAAAGCCCCAACTAAGGCATAAATTGGAGGCAGGTTGTGGGGTATGGCTGTTACAGACCTGACCATGTGTCTTTTTGGATGGTCATAGCATTTGAACTTTGGGTTGGGAAGACCTTTGAGTTCTTGCAGATCAGTGGGCTGTTCCGTTGGAACTTAGAAGATAATTCTGTGAGGCCTGACTTTCA
Source organism: Rattus norvegicus (assembly GCF_021556685.1). Taxonomy (NCBI): domain Eukaryota; kingdom Metazoa; phylum Chordata; class Mammalia; order Rodentia; family Muridae; genus Rattus; species Rattus norvegicus. The sequence continues at coordinate 213,630,384 of NC_141535.1, read as the reverse complement.
AGGTTTCAGAGAAAAACAGACTCTACTAGGGCCATTTGTATGATATTGTCGTGTTAGGAATCCTTGGTATAAGCTGGAGCTGAAGAACCGTTTGTAATGAACAACAGACCAGAACCACTGGACTAAAGGAGAACAAGTTTGCTTTGCTGGAAAAAAAAAAGGATGCTGGTCATCTGGGGCCAGAGAATCTGCTGTGATCACTGAGGCACTGGGGGAGTGTTTCCTTGGAGTCAGCACACAGACTGTGGTCAAGAGGAAACCAAGACTACCCTGCACTGGCAGCCAAACTTGGTATCCAGGGGGTAGTGGTTTTGAAGGCAGGACAGAGTCATGGAGAGCAACTGAGGTTTGGCACAATGATTGACCAGGAGAGGATATTGATCAAGGTGCAACCTCTATTGAAGTTGAAGCTCTGGGAATGAAGGAGTCCTGGGGAAAAGCTGAGGGTCAGCGCCATGTGACAGGGCAGAGTCCCTGAAGAGAGCCCAGGAGAGGCTACTTGTGAAAATACAGTCCAGCTGCAGCAGGAGAACCAAGCATTTCAGAGAGGCTAGTAACATGGTTCTCTGCTTCAGTTCCTGCCTCCAGGTTCCTGTCTCCAGGTTCTTGCCTTGAATTCCTGGCCCAACTTCCCTCGGGGATACAGTTGCTTGGAAGTATAAGCTGAAATAAACCCTTTCCTCCCATTGTTGCTTCTGGCATAATGTTTTATCACGCCAATAGAAAAGTAACTAAGGGATGGAGAGAGAGAGAGAGAGAGAGACAGAGACAGAGACAGAGACAGACAGAGACCGACAGACAGACAGACAGACAGAGAATCCCTTAAAGCTAAAGCAGTGGTTTTCAACCCTCTTTTTTTTTTTTTTTGGTTCTTTTTTTCGGAGCTGGGGACCGAACCCAGGGCCTTGCGCTTCCTAGGTAAGCGCTCTACCACTGAGCTAAATCCCCAGCCCGGTTTTCAACCCTCTTAATGCTGCAACCTTTCAGTAACAGCTCCTCATGCTGTGGGATTATATTGTAGAGACTCCCAAAGAAAATTATTTCGTCGCTACTTTGTAACTGCAATTTTGCTACTGTTATGAATTGTAACATAAACATCTGATATGGAGATGGTCTTAGGCCATCCCTGTGAAAGGGTTATTCAACCCACAATGGGGTTTTGACCCACAGGTTGAGAACCATTGTCTTAAAGTGTGCCATGTAGCCATCCCTGCTACTAGAGTGAGCGTTTGTGCTCTCTCCTCTTTTCTGGTTTATGACATCTGAGATTTGATTCTTCCAAGGACCTAAACACAGAAGTAAAACTCTCTGAGGAAAAAAAATAAGCATTTTGTTTTTAATCTTGAGGTCTTGTATTAAACAATACAATTTTGAAACTACCTCACCATTCCTCAGATAATTACTCTGTTTAATGCTTACTTGTAACATTAGCATTTTTGGTTTTCTATTGTTTCAGCAATGAATGCAGAGTGCTTTGAGGGTTCTTCGTTTATATCAGAATAGTGGCGACATGCTCAGGAGAAACCTAACCAGAGCCATACACGGTATCAATAGTTTATGCACAAGGTAGCATTTTAACATGTCGTGCCAGAGTTACGTCTGCCTTAAAAAAGAAGAAATGATGAGGTGGGAATGAACCTCAGTGGCCAGTGGTAGCCTAGTGTGTCTGGGGTTCTGGGTTCACCCCCAGCAGCACAAAGAACACTGAACGGGCACCATGAACGAACAGTGACAATTCACACTTACCATAGTTGTTGATCTGCATGGAGCCGAACTGACTGCCCAGCTGGGTGACAGAGGAGGTGGACCCAGGACCTGGGTAAGATGACTGTGGCAGGGGCTGGCCTGATGCATAAGGGGGTGCTGCATTATTGACGGGTGGGTGTCCCGGAAATCTAAGAGACAAACAATATTGATAGTACCACATTGGGTTTTTTTTGTTTTTTTGTTTTTTTCTTTTCTTTTTTTCGGAGCTGGGGACCGATCCCAGGGCCTTGCGCTTGCTAGGCAAGCGCTCTACCACTGAGCTAAATCCCCAACCCTACCACATTGTTTCTTAAGCATACACAATAGTGAGCATATTCTAAAACAAACAAGACCTCTATACATGGTAAGAAAGATGTCTGATTACTGTGCATCCTATATTTAATCTTGGTATGAGTTGAAAATAACCCACATGGCAGCAGCCTACATCTCTACTCCCATGTTTCTTATGGCAAGATAGAGAAGAGCTTCTAACATGAACACAAACCACCTTTGGAAGTCAGTTTGGAGGGATGAGCCCGAGGCCCCTCCACATACACTGAACTTGATCAACAGAAGAAAACAAAAACAACACTGACAATAACCAGGAACCCTTGGTTTACGGTCGCATCTTTGCGATCATTCAGACCCAGTTCTTAAACAAAGGGTAGCTTGTCTTACATCCTGAATTCAGCAGGGCACCCCGTACAAAATGGTGTCTGCCATTGCTCTACAACATTGCAGGAGGTTTGGAGTAGGTTGTCTGCTTTCTAAAAATCTCGTCCTGCTTTACCTCGGATTTAGCTTAACACTATATCTGCTGTGTGTCCTTGTCAGTGTTTTGACCTAAACAATGGCTCCCACTGAGCAGTGGTCCCATCCTGGTGATACAACACAGGAAGCTAATGAATACCTTGGAGTCATTATGAACCTTTTCTTACTAACTTTGACTTTTGAGTAAAACTTGAGGTTTCCCAGACCTCATGGTCTGACTTCAAGGTCTTTATTTGCAACTAGAGCCCATTTCCCTCCAACTGTGTCTTCACTGCCATCCCTCATGGAGAGGCTAGAGGCCTTTGAGAGAGGTGTTGGCTGAGGATAAGTCCACAGCTCATTTTAACACTGGGGGCAGCCTCTTTTGGGTCTCAGAGGCACACTTCCTGCAACAGTGCACTCCCTAATCGTGTTATTTTCCAAACTGAATAATTATTTAAAACGAACAACCCAAAAAGCCCTCAGGCCATCACTTCTGGTGAATGTGGCTGATTACCCCAGAACGCCACCACATACTTTGTCCTAAGTAAGGGAAGGGCAGACGGCTTATCCCAGTGCCTCACAAGACAAATACGTCTACAGCAGATAATTTGTTAAGGCAGAGTTGATAATGTTTTTTTCTCCATCTTTATTAACTTGAGTATTTCTTATTTACATTTCAATTTTTATTCCCTCTACCGGTTTCCAGGCCAACATCCCCCTAGCCCCTCCCCCTCCCCTTTATGAGTGTTCCCCTTCCCATCCTCCCCCCATTACCGCCCTCCCCACAACAATCACGTTCACTGGGGGGATAGTCTTGTCAGGACCAAGGGCTTCCCCTTCCACTGGTGCCCTTACTAGGCTATTCGTTGCTACCTATGAGGTTGGAGCCCAGGGTCAGTCCATGTATAGTCTTTAGGTAGTGGCTTAGTCCCTGGAAGCTCTGGTTGCTTGGCATTGTTGTTCTTATAGAGTCTCGAGCCCCTTCAAGCTCTTCCAGTCCTTTCTCTGATTCCTTCAATGGGGGTCCCATTCTCAGTTCAGTGGTTTGCTGCTGGAGTTGATAATGTTTTAATCCCAAAATATTTCTAAGAAAAATGCCTCTCTGCCAAAAATTTTAGATGAACCAACATAATTAGATTAAGTACTCTTCAATTTTAATATATTTTGGGAAAAGAAAAAGAATAAAGATAAAGGATTGCAAAGGTAATTAAAATGTGTATTACTGTGTGTGTATGTGTGTGTGTACACGTCACAGTGCAGGGTTAGCGATTAAAGGACAACTTGCAGGAGTCTTTCCTCCCACCACGTGGGTCTTTAGAATCAAGTCTAGGTTGTAAGGTTTGCTGGAATCTGCCTTTGCACTGAGCCCTCTTGGCCCAAAAGTTAGCTTTTGAGAGTAAGTTTTCTTTGTGTCTCTATTTACTCCAGGATACTGGCAAAACATGCAGCTTGAAATGTGACCCTTGTCTTGGGCTGACAAATGATTTCAAGAACTGCACAAAGACCTGACTGATAAATTCACTGCTACAAAAAAAAGAAACATTTTGTCTTTACTTTGTCAAGAAACGACACTTCATTCCCTAAAGCTCATGGGGAATTGGCACAGGAGTAACTCTATAGATAATTGAAGTGCATTACTGAGTTTGGACATGATATATAGCCCTGGGAAAGCAGCAGCTAAATTGGGGAAAGGGTATTTAATTGTTTGAGAACCAAAAATAATTTGCAGAAGTGATTTACAAAAGATAATATTCTTTAAATATAAAATTCTATGGCTCACTTTTTTTTCTTTGTAGCCATTTCAGTTAGGACATAGTAGCTTTCAAACGGAAATGGTGACATAAATAGTCTCTGGTTGGGGGAGGGATGTTTCATTTTGTTTTGTTTAATTTTTAACAAAGGGTAAAGATTTGGGGCTGGAGAGACTGCTGTTAAGAACACACACTGCTTTTTCAGAGGACCATAGTCTGATTCTCAGCCCCCGTATCAGGTGGTTCACAAGTGTCAGAAACCCCAGCTACAGGAGATCCGATGCCCTCTGGCTTCTGTTGTCAGCCATGTGCACATAGATGCACACATAAATAAGTGTTGTTAAATTAAAAAATGATTAAAGGTTTAAAATGCAGAATGAGAGACTGTACAACCACCAGGTACTACTTTAACCCATAAATACCTACTTACTGTCCATTTCTTATGCACCAGGAGGTAGGTTACAAAATTTATAAACAAATTGTCTCTTTCTGAGAAGCTTAAACATTCTTAGTCTGAAACGTATTGGTTTTTTTTTAATGTAATATCAATTCTAAAATTAATTAGAATAGAAATAAATACATAGCCAAGCTATTACATACGAAAGGGAAAGAAAAATCAGGACACTTAACAAAAACAATCTTATTTGTTACTTTCCCACTGCACACAGAGTGGCTATCAGAGGTAGCAAACCCAGCCTGGCCTAGGAAGCCACCGGATGCCTGCCTCTCCCTCCCAACCCCTCTGCATTTTCCAACTGTGAAAGCAGGTGGGAAAGATAAATCTTTTCCTACTGTAACACACTGTGGTTAAAAATGACAAACCAGAGTTATATTTGGAGGGGACTAAGAAATACTCAGATACAGATTTTAATTCACAGTTTCATTTAATATCAGGAAAGAACAGAGCTATCACCAATTACCCACTTTAAGAAGTCATATAACTACCAAAAATGTGTCTAATCTCATCTTAAACCTCGGTAGCATTGATCTACTTCTCTGCTCAAGTGCTACCCATTTTTAAGTTGGGAACAAATGGGCCAAGAAGGACGCCCTGCATTAAAGTTTGTCAATTCTTGGAGATATGGTGTAAGTATGGTTTAACTATGTCCCGTTCATAATTCTAATATTGAAAGGTAATAGTATGGGGAGGCTACAGAGGAACCCATCTCATAAATGGGACGTGGTCTCCTTTCCAAAGCAGGTCGGGCAGGCACTTGGTCCTTCCTCCAGTATCCAAGGTACCATGTTAGATCCAGCAAGCAGCCTTCATGCTGGAGCCTCCACCTTGGCCTTTGCAGTCTCCAGACTGGTAAGAAATAAATGCCTGCCTTTTGTAATGCCTACTATCGGATTTCTGTAGCAGCAGCACAAAATGAACTAGAGTAGCAAATTATTCAAGACCTGATTGAAACAAAATCTGAATTTTAAATATTAAGCCTTTAGAGAGGAGGAAAATCAAACCCTATGGTTTCTATAGTGAAAAACACTAAAAAAGGGCTGCAGAGGTGGCTCAGTGGTTAAAGGAACTTGTTGCTCTTGCAGAGGACCCAGGTTTGGGTCCTAGCACCACAGGACCATAACTACCCATACACACTAAAGAAAGGGAGGGAAGGCACTAAGAGAAGGGGCTGAAGGAGCTGAAGGGTTTGCAGCCCCATAGGAAGAACAACAATATCAACCAACCAGACTCCCCAGAGCTCCCAGAGACTAAACCACCAACCAAAGAGTATACATGGAGGGAGCCATGGCTCCAGCTGCAAATGTACCAGAGGATGACCTTGTTGAGCATCAGTGCGGGAGAGGGGGCTTGGTCCTGTGAAGGCTCATTTCCCCAGTATAGGGGAGGGAGGCAGGAGGGAGTAGGTGGGTGGGAGGGGGAGCATCCATACAGAAGCAGGGGGAGGGCGGATGGAATGGGGGTTTCCGGAGGGGAAACCAGGAAAGGGGATAACATTTGAAATATAAATAAAGAAAACATCCAATTTTTTTAAAAAAAGGATGGCAATTTAGCTCTGGGAAAGAGCACTTCCCTAGCATGTGCAAGGCCAGGGGGCCAAGCCTCAGCACCACAGGCAAACAAGCAAACAAGCAAACAAGCAAACAAGCAGACACGGCTGGCCTTACTTCCATGCCTACCTCTGTTTACACTGCAACCAGTGTCTTAGCAGAGTCTTCTAAATAGAGTTTGGGAAGCTGGGTCTCCTCCTTCCCTAACTCACTATTTCTTGGTCAAAATAGATGGCTTACAGTTGACTAGCCGTCATTTTTTCCTTATGATGAAACTACTGACTTTTAAGAGTATAAATTTTAACAGATTAATCTCGCCTAGCGACGCCTTAGGTAGAAAGCTTTAGAAATACTCGTGAAGTTTAAAACAGTTATCCTGCCTCAGCCACGATCAAAAGAACAAATGACTATGTATGACTTCCAGATTTTATCTGACATTTCTTTTAGAATAACAGTTCTTTAATATATTTTTATTTTTTAAGATTTATTATTTTTATTATTTTAATTCTGTGTATGCGGAGGGGGGATGTGCACATGAATGCAAGTGTCCGCAGAGGTCAGAGGTGTGAGATCCCCTGGGGCTGGGGTTATGGGCAGTTTTAAGTCACCTGATATGGGTGCTGGGAATTGAACTCAAGTCCTGAGGAAGAGCAGTACATGCTCCTAACCCCTGAGCCATCTCTCCAGCCCTATTCATTTTTATTTGTATGCATATACATGTTTTCTCTGTACCATGTGCCAGTGAAGATAGAAGACAGTGTTAGATGCCTGGACTTACATATGGTTGTACTGGGGACCAAACCTAGGTGCCCTGGAAGAGCAACAGGTGCTTCTAACAAACCGAGACGACTCCCCGGCCCCAAAATATCGCTGTTCTAAAAACCATGTGCGCATTTACACACTAAGTCAACACAGCAACTCTGAGTGTGAATTGGCAAATCTCTGTGGCTGAGCCTCTATGTAGGAATGAGATATTGGCAACCACAAAGAAGGGTAACAGAGTCAGCCTCAGGGACACACGAGTGAACTCCCTCAGGTGGGAGGGCGAGGCAGGAAGATCATCACTTACAGCTGTTACACAGTGACCGTAAAAGAAAAAGGAAAGCGAAGTTGTACCAGCAATTGGCATATATATATATATATATATATATATATATATATATATATACACATATATACATACACACATATACATATATGTACACAGACATATATACACTTATATACATATATACATACATATGCATATATATACAATATACTACATATGTGTGTATATACATATATATGCATATATGTATCTACACACACACACAATTGTTTTGAGGAAACCTTTAAAATAGTAGGTGTGCTGGTTGGATTAAGAATGGCCCCATAGGCTCATTTCATGCTCAGTCACCGGAAGTGGAACTCTGCTAGGATTAGAAGGATCAGGAAGATCGGCCTTGTTGGAGAAAATTTGTCACTCAAGGTGGGTTTTGAAGTTTCAAAAGCCTGTGCCAGGCCCAGTCCATCTTCCCGTCTGTCTGTCTGGTCACCGCTCCCTGAACCCCACCCCCATCTGTGGAGCACTGCTCCAGCGGCTGCTTTATGGCACCGTGCTCCCTGACATGATGAAGACGGATTAAACCACAGGCAATCCCCTAGTTAAATACCATCTTTTGGAAGAGTTGCCTTGGCCATGATGTCTTTGCACAGCGATCGGATAGTGACTGAGACAGTAGGATTTATATAGCTTTTCCAAAGCTCTGTAGTGTTGTCTATCTCTCTTCAGATGCTTTCCTGTGCCCTGGCCTTCCGCCCATCTACTTCCCCTCTTAAACATTTCCCCTCCCGTTTGTTCTTCTCTTCCCTGCCCCATACCGTCTGTGTGTGGCTGTCCCTCCTCCACTATTCTCCCCTCAACACAAACACAAGGGCCCCTTTCTAATTTCCTGGCTTCTAAAGTACTCCAATGTAAACATCTACAGCTTCCAAATATCAGAGAGGACATACGGCATTTGCCTTTCTGGGCATAGTCGACCACACTCAGAATGATTATGTCCAGTTCCATCCATTTACCTGAAAATTCCATTTTCCTTTACAGCTAATAAAGTCCACTCTGCAGCAGTTCTGGCTTCTCATTACCCATGCCTCAGCTGGTAGAGACCGTGACCATGTGTATTTCCTGGCTATTATAAATCGAGCAGCAAGGAACATGGATAAGCAGGGAGTAGCTCTGGAGTAGGACACAGAGACCTTTGGTATATGCCCAAGAGTGGCATAGCTGGGTCTCAGGGTAGATCTACTTATTTCTAGCTTTTTAGGAGTGCACATTGCTCCCCTTTGTGGCTATCCCAGTCTGCACTCCCAACAGTGAACAATGTTTCTCCTTTCCCCACATTCACTCCAGACTTGTCATTTCTCTTCTTGACCCTAGGCAGTCTGGCTGGGGTAAAATGAAGTCTCAAGGTAGTTTAATTTGCATTTTCCTGATGGCTCCTTTTAGCTACAAGTTACTGGTCAGGGAAGTCTCCTAACACCTTCCAAACAGCACAGACTATTGCTATGGCTGGCAGTGATAATGCTGCAGAACTCCCAGTGAGATCCTTTTGCTAAAGACATAGCATACTTGAGTCACAGGACACGAAAAGACCAAACTGACATTACACTGAAAGTCTCCTCCCTATTGGCTAGCTTTCATGGTGCTAGATGTTGCTATGCAGACTGCTAAGAGGAAGAGAGTCAGCGACAGTTTCATTCTGCGATCACGGCTGTCAACCCAGTGGACTGTAGTAATGACCAGCTCTGTAAGATACACGCATGGTTGCAATAGTGGTGTGAGTGTTATGGGGGAAACCAAGTGCTACTGGATTTAAGGCCTGCCCTTCAGGAGGACATGAATGCTCAGTACTGTAGATATGACCAAGAACTCATCGTCAGGGAACTCACATGCCTCGGGGGTGAGCCTACCACTATTCTGAATGGACATAGGATCAAAATGCCCTCTAAAAATATTTATAATTATGCCCATGGGTCAGCATGGCTCTCAGGACTCATCAGAGAAGCTTCTTTTTATAATGAGCAGAGGTTAAACAGTAACAATGTCAGGTCAAAGTGTGGGGAAAAAATGACTACAATGCAGGCAGCTCTGAAGGGCATATCTATGCCATACTCGCTCTCTTCAAAGCTCGGGGATAACTGTGGAGGAGGCAGAAAGGCTGTCAGAGCCTACAATTGTGGGAAAGCACTGAGAAACCGTGCTTTCTAGATATGACAGGACCACTGCACACACGAGCACACAACAGCCACAGCTGCCCGCACAAGATCAAGCCCATCCACCATGCAAGTCCATCACAAATGAGGGAGGGGGCTCACAGGCCTTTTCCCTGGCTGAGGAGCTGTCTTCTTCAGAGAAGTAGCCCCTGGTCAGTTGTCCATGCTCCTGTGGATGACCCTACACACACAGCCATAGTGACAGTACCAACTGGGATCCGTGAAATTAAAAAAAAAAAAAGAGCAAGAAGTAAGGAGGGTCCCTGAGGTTCTGAGAGGAGCTGGGGAAGATTATATATATATATGTGTGTGTGTGTGTGTGTGTGTGTGTGTGTGTGTGTGTGTGTGTGTGTAATATATGTATGTATATGTATATGTCTATATATAATATTCTCAAATGGTAAGTTAAAATTTTATTTTTGAAAAGTTTCTTAAAACGTAAAAGAAAAATGCAAAGAAGAGAAGGAGGAATGAATGAAAGGAGAGTAGAGTAGAGAAGGGAGAGACGGAGGGAGAGACAGAGGGAGGTCACACACATCTGCTCTCCTCTGCCCTCAGATTCCTATGACTCATCTCATGATCACTGTGATCTCTGCCTTTGACCTGCCGTGTGTGTATAGACACGCGTCCCGTGGGGGCAGAGAGCAGGCAACCTGGAAACCTAGCTTGAAATGTTAGACTTCCCTCCTGACATTTCTAGCTTTCAAACCTACTTCTGACTTTCAGGTCAATATTTAAGTTGAACCCAGTAAAGACGTGCAGGGGGCAGTATAGGACCTAACTGTGCTTCCTTTCGATCAGAGTCGAAGTAGATTCTGAAATCAAGCTTCCTAGAAGATACCAGACTAAGGCAGGGCAATCACAGATAGCAGCAAGTGGACTTTCTATCCAATGATATGGCATACTGTATCCAATGAAACGACTCTGAGAGCTGCTGACATGTACTGAGCCTACGGACTGTAATGAGTTCTGTGTGCTGTGTGTGCAAGGTAGTTTGCACACAAAATCCTCATGACCGTGTAGTAGAGATGTTAACTATGAATGATGAGGAAGCAACAAGGTTAGGTTAGTAACACACCAGCCAACAACAGGACATTCTGAGAAATGTGCCACTGGGTGATTTTTGCCACTGTACAGACATCAGAAGGTATGCAGGCCTGAATGGAAGTGCCTACCACACACTTAGGCTACAGTGTATATGCATCCTGCTCTTCTTAGATCCAGGATGAGCAAAATAACACTGGAAGGAATCGAGTAAAAGGGAAAGAATACAAGCAAGTGATGTAGTGGAGTCGCTCCTTCAAGCAGCTACTGCTTCACACCGCAGTGAGTCACAACAGACTCCTCCTCTAAGTAGGAGAGCACTCTGAAATAGTGACTGATCCTGTGGGAAACACCTGACCTAGTGTGGGCACTGCATCCCTACCCAGTGCTCTGTGCTGGCAGTGAACGCCAGTGGCACCCCAAGCACGTGGGTAATGTGTTGGGGACGATGGCATTCAGATGTCGCAGTGTCACTAAGCCCCAGGAATTTCCCAGCTTCATTATAACCTGCAGCCCACACCATGCATGGGGGGAACAATAGACCTTGTTTGGCCAACAACCCCCTGAGGCATGTCTGGCAAATATGACCTGTCCCTGGAGTCTCCACTCCTCCGTGTGCCAGCCCTCTGCTGGGCTCATGCCATTCCCAGAAGTGACAATACATCAAAGAGATCTGTTAGGCCAATACCAGTGACCAAATTTGTTCTCAAAACCACTGGTTCTGTCTTTGCATTTCTCTTCTAAAGTCCTGAAAAGGCAGGCAGGGAGGGAGTTTACAGTAATGGCCTGTCCTGGGTCTTCAACCTTCTTCTGGACTGACAAGATTAATTTCTCATGTCACTCCAGGATATGCTGCCACTGAGGCAGAAGCTACCTCTAGGCTCAGGCGCTCTCTCTCTCTCTCTCTCTCCCTGACTCTGTCTCTCTCTGTCTCTCCCTCCCTTTCTTTCTTTTTTGTTTTCTTGCTATCTTGCTTACTTTTTTTCTTCTTTCTTTTTCCTTAGATTTTAGGTCTACCTCACTGAAAAAGATGGCAGACCCTCCATCCCTGGTTACCACTGACTGCCAACAGCTCCTCAGGTTAGGAGAGGACTTCATGAGTGCTCCCCCCCTCAGATCCATGGTGGAATGTAGAGGACCTGATTTTGTATAGGTCCTATGCAGGTTTCCACAGCTCCTGGGTGCTTAAGGTTACACTGATGACATCATGACCAGAGGAGCGCGTCAGAGCATCCCTCCCATCCTCTGGCTCCCATGTGTTTTTACCCCCTCCCCTGCAGTATTTGCTGAACATAGGAAGAAGTGATGTCCCTGTTCAGGCCAAGCACTCAGCTGTCCCTTGTTCTCAGTACTCTGTTCAGTTCAGCTTCTCTGAACAGTAATCCCTCGTCAAAAGGAGACGTTTCTGATCAAGGCTTTCCTGGGGCTCTGTCTGACTTTCTCAACATATTACAAACTCCAACACAAGCTGTATTTCTTGAACTGCTTTTATAGCAGTCTGTCAGCACCAGTCTTATGAATATAAACATACATTTATATTGAGTTTATATATACTTACATTAAAATACCAGAAAGGATTTTACTTATATGTTCATTTAGATAAACAAGAGTAGATTATGCCTTAGAGAGACCTCGCCAGAACAGGCTTCTAACCCACCTCACAGTAGCCACCATGATGTCCTTTGCAGAGTGGGCTTCAAATTCAATTTAAAAAAAAAGCTATTGGTTTCCCCAATAACAGTCATGTCTTTATGCCCCAGTGGGTGTACTTGCCTAACAGTATAGTTTACAGGATCCAAGGTAAGATTACTCTTGGTTTCCTGAGGCAGAGTTTTACTCTGCAGCCCAGGCTGGCCTGAAACTATATACCTCAGGCTAGCCTTGAACTCATAATAGTCCTCTGGTCTCAGTATTCCACAGTACAGTTACATGCCACTGTACCCAGTGGTCCTCAGCATTGTGCCCACTCCTGACCCATCTATCATGCCTTGGAGACTAAAGACAGTAAGGTCATGTCACAAGACATGAATTCTTGCTTTGTGCCCAAGCCACAACAGGCATGCTCACAAATTAAACTCCAACTCTTGTCTCCCGTGTGAAGCTGCTCTGTGATCCCATAGCTACATCTGGGTGGCAGTCACCACAACAAATAGAATCCAGCAGTGTCTGACTCAGGAGCCCCACAGGAGCAGTACCTGATGCTTTCAGAACCTCCCTTTTCTCACTGGCAGGAAGGACAGACAGCCTGCCAGACAAACCTTCCTCAAAGTCGAAGGTTCACACTAGAGACTGACTCCTGTGCCCCTCCTCCACTCTACCTGGCAACCTAGGAAAGGAACTAGGAAACGGGGCCTCGGGCCACTCTGGGAGCAGTTCCAAGGTAAATGCACCTGGGAGCTGGACTGTGGCTTGTGGGACAAATAACATTGGGATTTCCGAGCCTTGAGGTGTGTGCATTGCTGGCTCTGTCCCAGACGATAATACCTCATGGGTCACAGGCTCTAAAGATCTCAGGCCTGTAGTTCTTGGCTTTCCAAGGCCTGCCCCTGACTTCCTCTTTTCCAATGCATTACAAACAAACAGAAGCTGCATTTTTTTTTTTGAGCGCTTTTGCAGCAGGCCTGCCAATTAAGAGTCCCTCACTGGCCTAGGTATTCTTTCCCTACCAAACTCTTAGACTCTATTACTGACCTCAATCCGATTTGACCTTAAAACTTTTATTAAGCACTTGCTGGTAAGGAGCTCAGGTGTGAGAGGCAGCTCTGGAGAAGGGAATGGCAAGTCTTGATTTGGTGTTTTGGTCTGAGATGGTCACAGGGGGTGGGCAGGGGCAGGGAGGGGGTGGGCTGTGTCTCACTATGTAGCCCTGGCTGGCCTGGCACTTACTGTGTAGATCAGGCTGGCCTCAAGTTCACCGAGATCTGCCTACTTCTACTTCTCCAGAGCTGGGATTAAAGATATTTGCTACCAAGCCCAAAATGACCTTAATATTTTGTACGATACATAGAGACTAGAGGCCTAAAGGAACCAGAGACCAACATGAAACTCTAAACAAAATACGCTGACTATAACCCCACACTAAATTGCATGGCATTAACACGGGCCATTTTTTTATGTCTTCTAAAATACAGACTAACTTTTCTGTCCCTAGATTTTTCTAAAAGCTTTGCTTTGTAAATGCAGTTCTCTAGTAAACATTTCTTTTTTAAAGATATGAAATGTAGCAAGAAATTAAACTTTCAACCAAGAAACACACAAGCTCAGAGGGTCCTCTGGAAGAAAATTTTAGGGCATATTCAAATGAGGGCTGAAATGTACTTAGCTCACCTTTGAGGAGGATGGCCTGCGGCATGGGCTCCATTGGGACCAAACTGTGGGGGTCCAGGAGGTAAAGGACCTGGGGGCAGCAGCCCTGAAGGAGCAGTGGCTCCTGTAGGCCCCGGAGGCTTCATCATGCCTACAACAGAAGGGAGCAGAGTTATGAGATGAGCATGTTAGAGTACAGAGAGATAATAAAGGTGGAAGATTAACATTGAAGTGAGTGAGGGGAGACAGGAGCCAAAAGATAAACACAAGGCCCTTCCAACCCCCATTAACCAATAGTTCCAGAGTGGCTATTATTCTCTGTTAAAAGCACAGAAAGAATATGTGCACGTGTGTGTGTGTGTGTGTGTGTGTGTGTGTGTGTGTGTAACGGTGGAGGTACCTTAACAGAACATGGTATCTCACAAACACTAGATCATAAAGTAGTAAAAAAGTAAGTAAATAAATAACTCAATAAATCAGAAAGCAAGCTGGTAGAACATCTGAAAGGCCTACAAAACAAGTCCCAACAGTGCTTTTGGAGAGCAGGCTGTTACTCCAGCAAATGCTGAGACAGGTGAGGGGATGTGGAAATCACACACAGTGATGGACGTGCCCTGCAGCGACCTCTTTCTCACAGCTCCTCAGAGAGTCATGAAACACCATGACTAACAAACAAGTGGGAGAGGAAAGGGTTTATTTGGCTTATACTTCCATATCACTGTTCATCACGGAAGGAAGTCAGGATAAGAACTCAGAGCAAGAACCCGGCGGCAGGAGCTGATGCAGAAAAAATGGAGGCGTGCTGCTTACTGGCTTACTCCCTGTTGCTTGCTCAGCCTGCTTTCTTAAGCTGCCAGGACCACCAGCCTAGGGATGGCACCGCCAACAGTGGGCTGGATCCTTCACCATCAATCACTGAGTAAGAAAATGCCATACAGCTGGAACTTACAGAGGCATTTTCTCAATGGAGGGTCCCTCCCTTCAGATAACTCTATGTCAGTGTGTGTCAAGTTGACATAAAAGTAGCCAGTACCGAGCATTTTAAGGTTTCTCTTTGGAACAGTTTCCCAGCCTTTTTTCTCTTTGCTTCTTAGAGCAAAGGTGGAGGGGATAACCCAAGCATTGTGATGGAGACCCCTAAGCCTTGTTGGCATAACTAGCCATAGTTCAGTGCTGGGCAAGAATCTCCTCTGAGGTTTGATCTTTGTAAAATAAAAATGAAATCTCCTCTACCCAGCCCGATCAACTTGACCTTTGGCCCTACCCTCGTCCGTGTGCCCTGTGACCTCCAAACTGCCTGTGAACTCTTCTACAGTACACCCAGTTTCGGCATTCATACAACGTACTTTCTGTTCCTTCCCTCCTTCAGTTACCACACAGACAGACAGATGGATGGACAGAAGGGGACACACACACACACACCAGGAAATGATGGCATGGACTGTAGTCACCCAGGAAGACCTTGTCAGGCTGTCACTGTCCCTTCATGAAGGAACTTCCATATCCTTGGATCATCGACCACACATGCTGCAGGTCGCAGTAGTAGTTTTTGGGATTTTAAACTTAAATGTCTACCAAGACTCCCTCCCCTCTTCAAGCCTGAGTCCTGAAACTGAAGACTGACTGAGCTGACGATGGGCCCCGGGATCCCACCTAAAGTCCTGCTAAAGTCATAGCCCAGACCTTATTTTCCTTTTTTCTTTTCTTTTATTGGATATTTTCTTTATTTACATTTCAAATGTTATCCCCTTTCCCAGTTTCCCCTCTGGAAAACCCCCACCCCACCTCCCCTCCCCCTGTCTCCATGAGGGTGTTCCCCCTCTCACCAACCCACTCCTACCTCATCACCCTGGAATTTCCCTACACTGGGGCATGGAGCCTTCACAGAACCAAATGCCTCTTCTCCCATTGATGACCAACAAGGCCATCCTCTGCTACAATGCGGCTGGAGCCATGGGTCCCTCCATGTGTACTCATTGGTTGGTGGTTTAGTCCCTGGGAGCTCTGGGGAGTCAGGTTAGTTGATTTTGTTGTTCTTATGGGGTTGCAAACCCCTTCATCTACCTTAGTCCTTTCTCTAACTCCTCCATTGGGGACCCTGTTCTCAGTCCAATGGTTGGCTACGAGCATCTGCCTCTGTGTTTTTATGTTTTATTATTTTAAAATGGAATCTCACTAAACTGCCTAGGCTGCCTTTGAACTTGTTCTTCAGCCCAGACACACTTTTAACACCAGGGTCCCTGCCTTAGCCTCCTAAACACATGGGATCATAGCCCACACCACAGCCCGAGTGAGGAATGCTATATATTAACTTTATAATCAAAGTTCTATTTATAATTTTCCACAGAGGGCAGAAATAAGTATTATGGTTTCATTTTAAATTATTTTAAGTAATAAAAATATATTTTAGTATACTGTGTGACATAATTATAAATATATTCTGTGATATTTTACCAAGTTAAATATATATGATAAATATATATTGAATATATATTCAGGTATATTGTATACACGTATATATTTAAACTGGTAAATATTCAAATGTATATCTGCTTCTGTCTATCCTCATTCCCACTAGTAAACTTTCCCATCCTCCTCCTGTTCTCCCAGCTTCCAGCAAGCACCATTCAGTCCCCAATATCTAATGGGATTGACTTTCTTAGCTTTCACATATGATTCAGATCATGTATTTTTCCTTCTGTGAATTAAAGACACACACACACACACACACACACACAAACACACACATACACACACTACATTTTTACATGATGTTTGGCAATGTAAGAATAGTATGAAACACACGGTCAAGCGACTGGGTTTAAATCCTTCGCCACCACTGAGAAGCTACAGCCGGCCGACAAGACCCACGGTTTTTAACCCCATGTCCCAGCCCTCAGCTCCCTGCTCCCCAAGAGACTTGAGAATTAACTGAGGGGAGGTATGAGAATACTCTTAACCATTTTCTCGTACCTCACCATATGCCCTGACTTCCTTCTTAGCTTCCTTTCCTAGAGTATCTAGTTTAATAAAACACACACACTACAGTTAAGAACGCACTGTGCTTTACTTTTAAAATGTTTTGGACGAAAGTAAAAAGCCACAGGAGGACCACCAGTATTTCAGGTTAAATAATGACTGGCAAGACATAAGCCAGATACCCCACCTTTCAAATACGTGGGTGCATTAGTTCCTATGGCTGTAGTAAACACTGTGACTAAAAGCAACTTGGGGAAGAGGAGAGTTTAATTCACCCAACAACTCTCAGATCAGACCTCACCATTGAGAGAATTCGGGGCTGTCACTCAAGATAAGAACCTAGAGGTAGGAACTGTAGCAGAGGTCATGGAGAAGAGCTGATTATTGGCTTGTTTTCCTGGCTTGATCAATCTGGTTTGTTACACAGCTTAGGACCAGTCGTCTAGGGGTAGCACTACCCACAGGGGACTGGGATCCCCCACCTCATCAACCATTTGATGATGGCAATGATGCTGATGGTGGTGATGATGATGCTGATGATGGTGATGGGGATGGTGATGATGATGGTGATGCTGCTGATGGTGGTGATGGTGATGATGATAAATACCCTATAGACTTGCCTACAACCAATCTGTTGGAGGCATTTTCTCAATTGCAGTTCCTCTTCCCAGATAACTCTAGATTGTGCAAAAAAGACAAAAGAAGAAGGAGGAGGAGGAGGAGGAGGAGGAGGGGGAGGAGGGGGAGGAGGAGGAGGGGGAGGAGGGGGAGGAGGGGGAGAAGAAGGAGGAGGAAGAAGAGGAAGAAGAAAAAGAAGAAGAAGAAGAAGAAGAAGAAGAAGAAGAAGAAGAAGAAGAAGAAGAAGAAGAAGAAGAAGAAGAAGAAGCAGCAGCAGCAGTAGCAGCAGCAGCAGAAGCAGCAGCAGCAGCAGCAGCAGCAGAAGCAAACAAAGAAAAAGCCCAGCCAGGATAGCAGGTTAGTGGCCATTTTTACCCCCACATGGGTCAGGATAATTCAGAAGCACACAGTGAGAACTCTCATATACCTGTCACATTAGGATAGGTTCTCCCAATTGCTCCTGATGTCAACAACAATTCAGGCTCACTCAACATGCATCTAGTGTGCCTCTAGTGCAGTAAGAGCACTCATGGAGGACACAACAACCACGTAAGAAATAGTGACCCTGTCATGTGACCACAGTTAAAAAATGCAGATGGCCTCCAAACCCTTCCTGGAATACAGATCAATGAGGAAAGACCTCTTGAGAGCCACCTTCAGTATGGTGACTTCTTAGAATAGCAGACAAGATATGGGATTCTAGCCAGAAGCAGAGCCTGACCATTGGTCTGAGAGAGCATGGCTGAATCAGGGGTGGACAGCATTGGGGTAAAGTGACAAGAACAGAAATCACCATCCAGATTGGTTGGAGACAGACTACAAAGTCTGGTGTATGACTGGACTCCACACCCAGGGCAAAGGGATGACAGTAACATATCGATGTGCAGTCAGAATCTACAATGGCCCACATAGTTGCCATTGTCAAAAGTGACCAGACATAGAGCGATCAGGTTCTTTAGAGCATGAGGGAAACTTCAGGAGGGAAGGAAATCCACAGCAAGAGAAAGAGCTACGCTTGTACCACAGGAGAGTGTCAAACTCACAAGCCATCTTTAACTGGGCTAGTTTACTCTGCAGGAGTGTCTGTCCCCTCCAGTGCCCTTCATCGATGGTCCTGAGCTAGACATACAGATGCTCCATCCCTAGGGTCCTCTATAATTTGGATTTTTTTTAATGCAAAGCAACACTTCTTTGACGAATTCTGTGGTATGGGTTTTCCTTCTGGCCTAGAAGGAAGTGATTTTTGGTAGAATGGTCTGGTGTGGGCCATGCATCTCTGTAGATTGGATAATAAGTTCCAATGTCTGGGGCTCTACCTTTCTGCTTGTGTCCTGGCATCCTTTAACAAATCCCTTTCTGCTACAATGGATTCTGACATCAGCAAAGTGACTCTGACCAAAAACGACATCACAGACTAGTAGACCTTAAATTGGACCCTATTTCTAACAAAAATCAAAGAACATGTGTGTGTGTGTGGGGGGGATATCTTCATCTAAAAGAGACAAACAGGAGCTCCCTGTTCCACATGCAAATCCTAACGGCCAGTGCTCCCAAAGCTCTGGGCTGGTGGTTACCTGAGGAGTAGTAGCACGTACACCACCACCCAGACTTGACCCCACTTCCAGAACAGTAATGTGCCTGGCCTCTCTGCTTCCAGCAGCAGATGGCTTTCACTACTCCAAAGACACTTGAAAATGTGAGGACATTTTGGTTTGCTAAAACTGCCAGAAGAAGAGGAAGGTACCAGTGGAGCATGGTAGACAGAGACCATGGATGCCGCTAAATGCACAGGGCCTTTCTCTCCCTCTCCCTCTCTATCTCCCTCTCCCTCTCCCTCCCCTTCGCCCCCTCTACACACACACACACACACACACACACACACACACACACACACACACACACGTAAGAGAAAGAAAGAGAGAGAGTGCATGTGAAAGAGTAGGCCCCAGATGTTAAGAACGCTATGATGTAGAAGCCCTGCACCCAACACAGTGCACCTACCTCGTTTCCCCCCCACATCCTCTAATATGCACCATGTACTGGAGTGTGACCCTTTCTGGTTTAAGTCACTTCAGGGCGGCATTGCTAAGGCCCATTACTTTGTACTTTAAGGACACCTCCTATTGTTCCCATGCAGAGTGTCTACAGCCACCTTCCTACCTGGCCCACCCTCACTTGCCTTTCAGGTCATTCCTCTAAGAGGACGCTCTCTCCCTGACCCCATCTCAGAGTTTGGTTCTTCTCTCCTGGTGCCACTATGTGCTTCTTTAATACTTTCCACTCCCTTTCTACCCATGAGCTGCAGTTGTCAAGTTGTATACCGTGTCGTCTTTGAGATAACTAAGTAATTTATGGACTGGGATTGAGACTATTGTATTTGTTGTTTTATGACAAATACTTTGCTCACTCAATAAATCTGTTTGATTTGTTACTATGTAACACAAAAATTACAAAGACACAATCAATGGGTGCTGATGGAGATGGAGTTCTGTGAAACTATGCTGGTGAAACAGACACTTCAGAAAGTCACAAGTAGGTCGTCTTTCAGAAAACCAACAAAAAGATCGCCTACAATAGTGTGTGTGTGTGTGTGTGTGTGTGTGTGTGTGTGTGTGTGCACATGCGCTCACTCGTACATGCACATGCATGTGCATGAGTGAAAAGTTTGTGAATTGGTGCTGGGAAGGGGAATCCTGAGCCCCATGCTTGCTAGACAAGTGCTATCACTTAGCCCATTACCCTTAGTACAACGGTGTGGAGAGTGGTTTAAAGTCCAGCATTGTGTCAAGAAGACAAAACAGAGAGACAAGGTATAAGGAAGCTGGGGGAACATCTGGTCAGAGCTGCCTGTTAAAGCATGAAGCAGTATGAGGTAGAAGGCTGTGGAGACAACACAGAGGACTTTATGGGCAGAGCAGGGTGCTAATCAGGCACGAGATGTAAACCACACTCCAGGGACTGTGAGTTGGTATCTGTGGAGCAATGGGTAACAGGATAGGGCAGGGTGAACTGAAAAGAAGAAAAATGGAGAAAATAATGCAGACTAAGGGACTTAATGTATAAAGAGAGGTGAAGGGAAGTCATGAATGGCTTTTAAGTCAAATGACTCACTTGTTACACAGAATCCCTCCAGTTCAAGAGCTGATGGTCTGGCAAAGGGCTCTACTGGACAGAAGCCTAAGGGTTAAGAGACTATCTGTGACCTGGGTGACAGATGGGTTGGATTGTTTGTGACTGCTCAAAACAAGACTGGGAGAGAGATAGGCGGTATACATACAAATAAGCAGGCAAAAACTCAGACATTTAAGATAAAATTTTAAAAAGTAAATCTAAAAGTAAACTTTTGGTAGACTGACTATATCAGACCAGGTAAAAGACAGGGATTCTTCTGTTTTGATTTTGGAGTCTTCGTCTGTTTCCTCGAGACAGGGCCCCATACAGCCCAGGCTGGCCTTGAACTTGCTATCTAGGCCAGGCTAGCCTTGAACTCCTTACCCTCCTGGTTCTCTGTCTTTTGAGTGCTAAGCTTATAAGCATATGCCCCCACAGCTAGCTTGTTTTTGTTTTGTAATAATGAAAGGCTTAGGTGTTGATCCTAATAACTGATGCTCATACGTGATGTGGAATACCAGTAAAAAGTAGACTTCAATGAAGGAGCACAAAGTGCTCTAAGTGAGTAGGCCAGGCCTGAGCGTGCAGGTGAACCATAGAAAACACTGGTCCAGACATAGGAAAGAATTCCAGGCTGAAGGAGCAGATCTAAAGGATTAGTGAGTACTTTATGTGTCTCGCTGTAAGAGACTCTTCAAATGATGCTGCTATGTCAAACCAGGGCTTCATTTAAGGACTACCAACTAGGAATATCCCATGTCTCTAAGCCCGAGGACCAGATAATCATATATAAGTAAAAAGCAAAATTTACCTGGTGGAGAGGACACATGGGACGGGTCCCCATAGTGCCCGTAGTGAGGGGGAGAAATGCCCATTCCAGGCTGGGACTGAGAATAGGGGGGTGTCGCCACGTAACCTTGTTGGCTCATTATGAAAATATCATTCCAAAGGAGAGCTACTGCAGAAGAATCCTGCAAGAGTAAAGACGAGAAGTTAGCAAGAGGTCTTTAGATATTTAATACTATTAAAAATAGAATCACAGTCAAGAAACATTTCAGGTAACTTGAAGAAAAGTAAACGGGTCCATCCTGGAAATAATCTTCATTTTATACAACACTATGTATCATAATATTATCCCCTGGATATGGCTTAAGATATCTTTTTGGAATTCAATAACATCACTTCTACGGTCCCAGGAAATTTCGCAGGCACAAATCTGAATAGTAATTGCTACCACTTTTTCCTCGGAAGCCTGGATTGCTTCGAACAGTCTCTCATTAGTATTCCTACAGGTCTGCTTCTTGGTTTCCATGGTCACATTTTGAGAGTGCACCATGCCATTCAAGTGACTGACCACCATGATTACAAGTGGTCTGCAGACAGATGCTTCGTGACTTGGATCTCCCTGCTGCCCTTCTAATTAGTCTGCTTAATCTGTAGTTAAGACAAGGAAAAGCCATAGTCCAACAAATGTAACCTGAGATGGACATGATAACAGCCTTGTGAGTCATAATTTGACAAGCCAGGGGTAGCTCCAACCATCTTGGTCCAAGATGCTAGGGCTTCTTTTAGACTTAGATGACATTACACCTCTAAGAACATAAGCACCTATATTTAAGGAGCTAAAAACAAACAAACAAACAAACAAAACCTTCCATATGTGGGTAGTTATAAACAATCACAAATATAACAGTCCCATCTTGGGTCTATTCAGAGCCCAAATACCAATTAGCTTTACACTTTTATACTTCCAGGGTTTGCTAAAACATATCTCCTAGGAGGTTTTTAAAAGACAATTTTGTTTGTCTGTTCGGTTGGTTGTTTTCTGTCGAGACAAGGTTTCCCTTGTACTCCTAGCTGGCCTGAACTAATAGACCAGTATGGCCTCGAACTCAAAGAGGTCTACCCGCCTCTGCCTCCCTAGTGACAGGATTAGAGGAGTGTGGCCCGATGCCTGGCTTTCAAAAAAAAAAAAAAAAAAATGTAACAAGACAGAGGGTTCTCTGAAGCCTGGCAAAAGAAATAGATTGTTTCCTATCTGCCCTTGCCTAGCTTTGTGACACAATAAACTGAAGAGGCTCTTTGGGCCTCAGTTTTCTGTTTTAGAAAATGAAGTGTCTAAAAGTCATATTAGTTGGGAAACCCCGATTCCCTAGTTTCTTTCCAGTTTCTCCATCAAGCTTTTGGGTACCTCTCCTTTTGGGTATCATCTCCCTTCTTGTTGCTGTGTTTTAAGGTAAAGATTAGTGATGTCTTCTAGGTAAGACACGGTCTCTTTATTCTGGAAATGGCATGCAAATTTAAAACCTAAGGCTAACATCCACGATTTAGTTTTGTTTTCATATTAAACCTTAAGCTTCTGAATAGCAACCGAGAAAGAGCATGATGAGGTCACTGTCTTCTTAACAGAGGACAGAAAGGCAGACAAAGGTCTCCAGTCCACTGTGTTCCTGACAACACTTTCCCTCCTCCCACTGCGCATAGAGAGACGTGGCAGCCGCTTGGCCCCATGCAGCCCAGCGCCTTTAGAAGACCGCACCGGCGCACCCACGCAGCAGCTGCGGGAGGGAAGCCGGGCAGAGATGCTCACTGCAAAAGGACTGGAGGCAGCCCAGCCCTCTTCCCTGGTCCTGGGAGGAATTTACTTCCTCGCCCTACTCTGCCACGTCAAACTTCCTCACCCAGAACACCAAGTTGCAGAAACCTGACTCAGCTGCAAGCGGCGACATGGCAGAGAGCCACTTGGCACGAACCGGCCTCGAATCCAAACCTCGAGCGCTCGAATTCTACAAAGACACCCTTCCCCGTCCACTGTCACCCGGGGCAAGTTCGCGTTTCCCTCCCGAATGATGTCCCGAAGCTAAACGCTGTAGTTGCCATTTCCCCTCAGATATTTCCAGCCCTCTCTTCCACAGGGAACCAGGGAGCCAAGTTGATGGGGAGTCGCGGTGCAGCCGCGTGTGGACACTCCGCACCCCCAGCCGCGCCCCGAGCTCGCTGTACCTGTGGCTCTTCATCCTCCCCTCCCTCCTCCCTGCGCCCTGCGCCCCGCGTCTGCCGTACCTGCTCTGCACGCTCCGCGCCCCGCGCCACCGCCGCCGCCGCCGAGTCGCTCTGGGCTGCGAGTGCCACGTCAGGCGCCCGGCCGCGCGCGCGCGCTGGACCCGCTCGCTCCCGCGGCGCGCACCGGCGGGGGCGGGGCCGCGCCGCCCGCTGCGGCCTCGCGCCTCTTTCCGGGTCTTTTCCTCTAAGCTTTTCCTTCTCGAGGTCCCGCCTCCTCCAATTTGTCAAAGATCCTCCCGAGCCAGTGTCGTGGGGGGACTCGGGTGGGGTGAAGAGGAGCGCTCTGGGTTCAACAGGTGGCACTGAATCGCTGCGCTGGCTCGCCTTACTGGAAGCGACGCGTGTCGGGGAGTGCACAGTTGCAAGAGCAATCTGGTGCGTGTACAGACAATTTGATGACGTCTTCCAGCACAACAACAGAAGAAGGAAGGCCCAAGGCAGCCTGGTTCTGTGTGGAACGAGATGGCTCAGCTGAGGTATCCTCAAAGAAGAAAGGGTTGGAGGACCAACGTGGGCTCCTCCACTTAACTGTGAGCTACCGATGGTGCGCCCCACCCCCAAACAGGAACTGGCTTGTGTGTCTGTCAAAAATACATAACTTTCAGCTCAACTCTGGACAGAAACAGTTGAGAAACACCTATTTGGCCCTAAAATCAGAACCAATAGGGCACTTTCCAAAAAATGTCTCACTATCAAGTAGAAAGTCTTGAGTTCAGTCCACAGACGAGTTTGGGAAAACTATTTACACTTCACTCAAGTTTATGAAGTAAAAGCAGCCTAGTGATTTTGCCCTCACTATGTACCTTCTTCTGAGAAAGCAGAAGAATAAAAGCTCCCTAAAGCCTGACGAATCAAAAGCTATCTGAGTAGCTTTTCCTATTGCTGTGATACAATACTCTGGCAACCACAACTAAAAGGAGAAAATGTTTATTTTGGTCCGCAGTTCAAGGGAGAAATCCACCTTGATGCAGTAGCTTGAGGCAGCTGATTGCTTTGCATGCACAGTCAGGAAGCAGAGAGCAGTCAGTGCTTGTGTCTGGCTCTTTTTATACAGTCCAGGATCCTGGCCCAGCGAATGGTGTCATGCCCAGTGGGCGGGTCTTCCCAGATCAATTAATGTATAATCAAGATAGTTCCTCACAGGCTTGCCAGATAGATCTTTTATTAGAATTATCATTATTGTGACATTTGTTTTGGTTTTTTGGGTTTTTTTTTTTTTTTAATTGGCGACAGGGTTGCTCTAAGCAACCTTTGCTGTCCTGGAACTCACTCATTCTCTAGACTAGGCTGGCCTTGAACTCAAGTGATCCACCTGCCTCTGTCTCCCAAGTGCTGGGATTAAGGTCAGGAGCCACCAACCCCCTACTACATTAGGAATTTTAAGGCAACTGTGTCAACTATTTGTCCCTGAAAAAGAAACAATTTTAAGGGTAATAATTTCCCTTGTCTCACAGTCGCTGAGGTTTCAGTCCTATATTTTTGGTTGTGAGCCTAGCCTTTAATGGCTGAGCCATCTCTCCAGCCCCAGTCCTAAGTTATCATGTTGAACTGTTATAGGTGCCTGATGATATAGAGCATTATGGCAGGCAGAAGGACTGATAGACATGAAAGGCAGGAGGACTGACAGTAAAGCAGCTCATGTCACAGTGGCCAAGAAACAAAGAGGGAAACATAGATTCTGCAACTATTTACTCCTGCACCCTTCATGACTTTAAATCCAGAATCACACGGTTAACACTGACAAGTTTGGCTGCCTTCTTAGAATGGAACCTGGGCTCCTTCCTGAAGCACATTTTTGTGAATTTATTTATTTTTATTTTATGTACGGTTGGCTTAGATTGTTCAAAACCTACTTTAGTAAGGGTCCTCAAACTCTTTGACCCTCCTTGTAGCCCACCATCCGAAGGTAGGGGAGAGAAGATAGTAAATAGGACAAGAAGATGTGGACTTGTTTAGAAGTCATTCTCTGGGGTGGTTCTAATCTATTTGTCAGGATACCACCAGTCCAGTTCAGTACTGTCAGGACACCAAACATGAACCAGCAACAGTAGTACGGTCCAGCAGAAACTGCCAGGTCAACGCCAGGAGTTCTCTGTCATGCCTCTCTCAACAAAGTGGATTAGTGAAGACTGGAGACCAGCGTTGCACAGCTAGTCACTATCTGTTAAGTCCTATTTATACTCTCTAAACATCATGTGTCCACTCCAGCAAAACATCACATGAGTCTACATCACATAACACAATCAAAATTTCCACTTCAATGGCATTGATGTTTTGCCTGCACGCAAGTCTGTGTGAGGGTGTCAGATCCCTTGGAGCAGGTGTTACAGACAGTTGTGAGCTGCCATGTGGGTACTGGGAATTGAACTCAGATTCTTTGGAAGAGGAGCCAGTGCTTTTAACCAGAAGCCTTTTTAGGGTGCAGACAATCCCTTGTGCCTCTTCCTTTCACAAGATGCAAGATTACCTTGGGTAGAGCCTTTTCCTGGAGACACCATTCCTTTATTCCATTTTACTTCAGGACTTTCCAATTCTCTGTCAGCACAAGCTGTGGCTCCAACCTTAAACTTCCTGGTGCTCTTTCCTCCTCAAACGATACATTCCATAATTATCTTTGAGCTGCTTGTACTTTTTCACTGTAAACAGTGATCACTAATAACCACATGACAGAATCAATATAAGGCTATCTTGAAATCTCTTCTGCAAATGAAATTATTCCACTAATTTTTTTAATTTTGCCACAGCAAAAAAAAATTTTTTTTAGGTCAGAGACAAAAGGCAGCCATATTCATTGCCAAAATATTAAAAGAATGGTCTCCAACCTAGCTGCTAATACTCTTTCTCTTTGAAACCTCTTGAGCTTGGGCCTCCATAGTCCACATGGCCCTCAGCAGTACTGTCTTCCAAGCTCCTACTCGGATGGCCCATTAAACTCAGCTTACAGTATTCAACCACTTTTCTAGCCCAAAGTCTTCCACATTCGTTCTCCAAACAGCACGCAGGTCTGTCACAGCAAAAACCCCTTTCCTGGTACGAAGTTCTGTCTCAGTTACTTTTCTATTACTAAGATAAGATACTACAACCACAGCTCCTTACAGAAGAACGAGTTTATTGGGGACTTACAGTTTCAGAGGCTTAGAGTCCATAACCATTGTTGAGAAGAATGACCATCAAACAGGCAGGCATGGCACTGGAGCAGTGCTGAGAGCTTGTATCCATCCACAAGCACAAGGTAGGGAGAAAGATTCTGGGAAATGTTCCTAGTCTTTTGAAACCTCAAGGCCTGGTGCTCATGATGCCCCTGCTCTAAACAAGGTTGGACCTCCCAATAATTCCCAGCTCCACCAACTGTGGGCCAGGTATTCAAATATATGAGCCTGTGGAGGTCATCCTCCTCCAAACCACCACAGAGGCCTCACCTTTGAATGTTTCTCTCACCCAATAGCATCTCAAATTTGGAACCAGGGCAAGAGGATCTGGAGTTCAAGACCAGAGTAGACTGCTTAACAAAACCCTGTCTAGAAATGTTAAGGAGTGGGGAGGCAGAGGAAAAAGAAGGGAAGAATGAAAGGAGGGAGAGAGACAGAGAAGGGGTTAAAATCTTACTGAAGTTAGTGTCTGGATTATGATTATCAATAAGAAGTTATTTCCTTTTCATTATTTCCTCAAATCAATTTCCATGATTACCTCAAAAAAATGGTTCAACACACATTACTGTTCTAAATGAAAATCATTAAGAATTTGGGTTTTAGAATATACTATCATCACAGAAACTTCTACAATCTTCAGAGAGAGAGAGAGAGAGAGAGAGAGAGAGAGAGAGAGAGAAAGAATGTAATAAAGCTAGACTTTGTGCTACTTTATGGGTTCTTTTTCTACCACCCTTCTCCACCCTTATTCTGCCCTGCCCTTCTAAACCTCCAACACTATGCAGGAGAGAAAGAAGGCTAGAGGGGAAAGGGGGTGTGGATATTATTGGACTTCTACCTGTTGATTTAGGGGTGTTCCTTAGGGCAAATTTGATGTTTTCTGTCAGGATATCCAATTTCTTCTGCTTATCTCTTTGCACAGGATCACTTGGCCAACTGTAACAAACTGCAACAACTGCAACAACAGCAACCAGCAACCAGCAACCAGCAACCAGCAACCAGCAACCAACAAACAGCAACCAACAACCAGCAACCAGCAATCAACAACCAACAACCAGCAACCAACAACCAACAAACAGCAACCAACAACCAACAACCAACAAACAGCAACCAGCAACCAACAACCAACAAACAGCAACCAACAACCAACAACCAGCAACCAACATCCAACAACCAACAACCAGCAACCAGCAACCAGCAGCCAACAACCAGCAACCAACAACCAGCAACCAGCAATCAGCAACCAACAACCAACAATCAACAACCAAAAACCAGCAACCAGCAACCAGCAACCAACAACCAACAAACAGCAACCAACAACCAACAACCAACAATCAGCAACGGGCAACCAACAACCACCAATCAACAACCAACAAACAACAAACAACAACCAGCAAGTAGCAACCAAGAACCAAAACCAGCAACCAGCAGCCAACAACCAGCAACCAACAACCAGCAACCAGAAATCAGCAACTAACAACCAACAATCAACAACCAAAAACCAACAAGAGCAACCAGCAACCAGCAACCAGCAACCAACAACCAGCAACCAACAACCAACAATCAGCAACCAGCAACCAACAACCAGCAACCAGCAACCAGCAACCAACAACCAACAAACAGCAACCAGCAACCAACAACCAACAATCAGCACCCGGCAACCAACAACCACCAATCAACAACCAACAAACAACAAACAACAACCAGCAAGCAGCAAACAAGAACCAAAACCAGCAACCAGCAGCCAACAACCAGCAACCAACAACCAGCAACCAGCAATCAGCAACCAACAACCAACAATCAACAACCAAAAACCAACAAGAGCAACCAGCAACCAGCAACCAACAACCAGCAACCAACAACCAACAACCAGCAATCAGCAACCAGCAACCAACAACCAGCAACCAGCAACCAGCAACCAACAACCAACAAACAGCAACCAGCAACCAACAACCAACAATCAGCAACCGGCAACCAACAACCACCAATCAACAAACAACAAACAACAAACAACAACCAGCAAGCAGCAACCAAGAACCAAAACCAGCAACCAGCAACCAGCAACCAACATCCAACAACCAACATCCAACAACCCACAACCAACAACCAGCAACCAACAACCAACAAACAGCAACCAACATCCAACAACCAACAACCAACAAACAGCAACCAGCAACCAACAACCAAAACCAGCAACCAACAACCAACAACCAACAAACAGCAACCAACAAACAGCAACCAGCAACCAACAACCAAAACCAGCAACCAACAACCAGCAACCAGCAACCAACAACCAACAAACAGCAACCAACAAACAGCAACCAACAACCAGCAACCAACAACCAACAACCAGCAACCAGCAACCAGCAACCAGCAACCAACATCCAACAACCAACAACCAGCAACCAACAACCAGCAACCAACAACCAGCAATCAGCAACCAGCAACCAACAACCAGCAACCAGCAAGCAGCAACCAACAACCAAAACCAGCAACCAACAACCAACAACCAAAACCAAAACCAGCAACCAGCAACCAACAACCAACAAACAGCAACCAACAAACAGCAACCAACAACCAGCAACCAACAACCAACAACCAGCAACCAGCAACCAAAACCAGCAACCAGCAACCAACAACCAACAACCAAAACCAGCAACCAACAACCAACAACCAGCAACCAACATCCAACAACCAACAACCAGAAACCAACAACCAACAATCAGCAACCAGCAACCAAAACCAGCAACCAGCAACCAGCAACCAACAACCAAAACCAGCAACCAACAACCAACAACCAGCAACCAACATCCAACAACCAACAACCAGAAACCAACAACCAACAATCAGCAACCAACAACCAACAACCAACAAACAGCAACCAGCAACCAACAACCAACAACCAACAAACAGCA
Source organism: Rattus norvegicus (assembly GCF_021556685.1). Taxonomy (NCBI): domain Eukaryota; kingdom Metazoa; phylum Chordata; class Mammalia; order Rodentia; family Muridae; genus Rattus; species Rattus norvegicus. The sequence goes on along the minus strand of NC_141535.1, from coordinate 213,600,687 downwards.
ACCAGCAACCAACACCAAAACCAGCAACCAACAACCAGCAACCAGCAACCAGCAACCAACAACCAACAATCAGCAACCAACAACCAGCAACCAACATCCAACAACCAACAACCAGCAACCAACAACCAACAATCAGCAACCAGCAACCAACAACCAAAACCAGCAACCAACAACCAGCAATCAGCAACCAGCAACCAACAACCAAAACCAGCAAGCAGCAACCAGCAACCAGCAAGCAGCAACCAACAACCAACAATCAGCAACCAACAACCAGCAACCAACATCCAACAACCAACAACCAGCAACCAACAACCAACAATCAGCAACCAACAACCAACAACCAAAACCAGCAACCAACAACCAACAACCAAAACCAAAACCAGCAACCAGCAACCAACAACCAACAAACAGCAACCAACAAACAGCAACCAACAACCAGCAACCAACAACCAACAACCAGCAACCAGCAACCAAAACCAGCAACCAGCAACCAGCAACCAACATCCAACAACCAGCAACCAGCAACCAACAAACAGCAACCAACAACCAGCAATCAGCAACCAGCAACCAACAACCAGCAACCAGCAAGCAGCAACCAACAACCAAAACCAGCAACCAACAACCAACAACCAAAACCAAAACCAGAAACCAGCAACCAACAACCAACAAACAGCAACCAACAAACAGCAACCAACAACCAGCAACCAACAACCAACAACCAGCAACCAGCAACCAAAACCAGCAACCAGCAACCAGCAACCAACAACCAAAACCAGCAACCAACAACCAACAACCAGCAACCAACATCCAACAACCAACAACCAGAAACCAACAACCAACAATCAGCAACCAACAACCAACAACCAACAAACAGCAACCAGCAACCAGCAACCAACAACCAACAACCAACAACCAACAAACAGCAACCAGCAACCAACAACCAAAACCAGCAACCAACAACCAGCAACCAGCAACCAGCAACCAACAACCAACAATCAGCAACCAACAACCAGCAACCAACATCCAACAACCAACAACCAGCAACCAACAACCAACAATCAGCAACCAACAACCAACAACCAAAACCAGCAACCAACAACCAACAACCAAAACCAAAACCAGCAACCAGCAACCGACAACCAACAAACAGCAACCAACAAACAGCAACCAACAACCAGCAACCAACAACCAACAACCAGCAACCAGCAACCAAAACCAGCAACCAGCAACCAGCAACCAACATCCAACAACCAACAACCAGCAACCAACAACCAGCAACCAACAACCAGCAATCAGCAACCAGCAACCAACAACCAGCAACCAGCAAGCAGCAACCAACAACCAAAACCAGCAACCAACAACCAACAACCAAAACCAAAACCAGCAACCAGCAACCAACAACCAACAAACAGCAACCAACAAACAGCAACCAACAACCAGCAACCAACAACCAACAACCAGCAACCAGCAACCAACAACCAACAACCAGCAACCAGCAACCATAACCAGCAACCAGCAACCAGCAACCAACAACCAAAACCAGCAACCAACAACCAACAACCAGCAACCAACATCCAACAACCAACAACCAGAAACCAACAACCAACAATCAGCAACCAACAACCAACAACCAACAAACAGCAACCAGCAACCAGCAACCAACAACCAACAACCAACAAACAGCAACCAGCAACCAACAACCAAAACCAGCAACCAACAACCAAAACCAGCAACCAGCAACCAACAACCAACAATCAGCAACCAACAACCAGCAACCAACATCCAACAACCAACAACCAGCAACCAACAACCAGCAAGCAGCAACCAACAACCAACAACCAACAAACAGCAACCAGCAACCAGCAACCAACAAACAGCAACCAGCAACCAGCAAGCAGCAACCAACAACCAAAACCAGCAACCAACAACCAGCAACCAGCAAGCAGCAACCAACAACCAAAACCAGCAACCAACAACCAACAACCAAAACCAAAACCAGCAACCAGCAACCAACAACCAAAACCAGCAACCAACAACCAACAACCAAAACCAAAACCAGCAACCAAAACCAGCAACCAGCAACCAGCAACCAGCAACCAGCAACCAGCAACCAAAACCAGCAACCAGTAACCAGCAACCAACATCCAACAACCAACAACCAGCAACCAGCAACCAGCAACCAACAACCAAAACCAGCAACCAACAACCAAAAACCAACAAACAGCAACCAGCAACCAGCAACCAACAACCAAAACCAGCAACCAACAACCAACAACCAACAAACAGCAACCAACAAACAGCAACCAGCAACCAACAACCAACAAACAGCAACCAACAACCAACAATCAGCAAACAACCAACAAACAGCAACCAGCAACCAACAACCAACAATCAGCAACCAGCAACCAGCAACCAGCAACCAACAACCAAAACCAGCAACCAACAACCAAAACCAGCAACCAACAACCAGCAACCAACAACCAACAAACAGCAACCAACAACCAACAATCAGCAAACAACCAACAAACAGCAACCAGCAACCAACAACCAACAAACAGCAACCAACAAACAGCAACCAGCAACCAGCAACCAACAATCAGCAACCAGCAACCAGCAACCAACAACCAACAAACAGCAACCAGCAAGCAGCAACCAACAACCAACAACCAACAAACAGCAACCAGCAACCAGCAACCAACAAACAGCAACCAGCAACCAACAACCAAAACCAGCAACCAGCAACCAGCAACCAACAACCAACAATCAGCAACCAACAACCAGCAACCAACATCCAACAACCAACAACCAGCAACCAACAACCAACAATCAGCAACCAACAACCAACAACCAACAAACAGCAACCAACAACCAGCAATCAGCAACCAGCAACCAACAACCAGCAACCAGCAAGCAGCAACCAACAACCAAAACCAGCAACCAACAACCAACAACCAAAACCAAAACCAGCAACCAGCAACCAGCAACCAACAACCAACAAACAGCAACCAACAACCAGCAACCAACAACCAACAACCAGCAACCAGCAACCAAAACCAGCAACCAGCAACCAGCAACCAACATCCAACAACCAACAACCAGCAACCAACAACCAAAACCAGCAACCAACAACCAACAACCAGCAACCAGCAACCAACATCCAACAACCAACAACCAGCAACCAACAACCAACAATCAGCAACCAACAACCAACAACCAACAAACAGCAACCAACAACCAACAAACAGCAACCAGCAACCAGCAACCAACAACCAAAACCAGCAACCAACAACCAGCAACCAGCAACCAGCAACCAACAACCAACAATCAGCAACCAACAACCAGCAACCAACATCCAACAACCAACAACCAGCAACCAACAACCAACAATCAGCAACCAGCAACCAACAACCAAAACCAGCAACCAACAACCAGCAACCAGCAACCAACATCCAACAACCAACAACCAGCAACCAACAACCAACAACCAACAACCAGCAACCAACAACCAGCAACCAACAACCAACAACCAGCAGCAAGCAACCAGCAACCAACAACCAACAATGAGCAACCGGCAACCAGCAACCAACAACCAACAACCAACAAACAGCAACCAACAACCAACAAACAGCAACCAGCAACCAACAACCAACAGCCAATAGCCAACAACCAACAACCAGCAACTAACAACCAACAATCAACAACCAGCAAACAGCCGCAGGAGGAGAAGCAGCAGCCACAGCCCCACTCAGGGCTCTAGAGTCCCCAGAATTCCAAATATTATACACTTGCCGAAGCCATCTGCAGCTGGCCAAACCTCCCCACCTCCCCCTGTTAGAGCAGGAGACAAATCATAGTCAGCTGCTCTGGACAATCTAAAGAAGTCCCATATCCCACACCTGGGTTTAAAACAAAAACATTCCTACAACATTTCTCTGTTTTTTTTTTAAAGAAACTAAAACACATCACTACAATGTGATGTATATTTCTTGATCTGATGTGTATGTGTGTGACATATACTAGTTAATGTGGAGTGTATATGTGTGTGTGATATACTTGTTAATGAAGAGAGTGTGTGTATGTGTGCACTTGTACACATATGTATGCGCCTACATATGCCCACAAAGAAGACAAACTCAAGTGTTATTCCTTAGGTTGTGTCCACTAACGCTTTAGATAGGGTCTTTCCCTGCCCGGGAGCTTACCGTGAGTTTGAGTTTGGTTGATTACCCAACCCCTGGAAAATGCTCACCTTCCCAACAAGGGACTTCAGGTCACCTCTCTGCTTTTTTATCCAGGTTCTAGGGATCAAACTCAAGCTCTTATAGTTGCTCAAACACTTTAGTGACTGAGCCTTCTCCCCGCCCTTAGCTCACAGTTTTAAAGACCAAATCCCAAGATTTGGTAGCTTCATCAGTCAGATCCGGGATGGCCTTGTGGCAGATGATATCAGATTAGGTGCACACACAGAGGAGACTACATAGCAAGATGGTGGCAGATGGAGAGATTAGTGTCAGGACCACACCTGCATACTAACCTACTCTCCTGGGAGCTAACCCAAATCCTAACAGAACCAGATTCCTTCTTCCTGAGGCTGTACCAGCAATGGCTGAATTACCTCCTAGTAGCTCTGATCTCTTAAGGTTCCATGATCTCTTCAAAGTGCCACAGTTAGGAATAAAATTAGCATGTGAGCCTTTGGGGAACACACTTAAACTGTATCTAAACCAAGCAGGATTTTTAAAAAGTGAAGGGAGAGTGGTAAATAAGGAGATGGGACAGAATGGAGATGGCCTCCGTGAACAGGAGAACAGGAGACTCTCTACAGGTACAGAATGTTTTTGAGAGATGCCCCCAAAGTTCCCTGGAACCTACTTGACTTTGGAGGGCAAAAGGGAAAATTGTATTGCTTTCAGTTTCTCTGACCACATTAGTGAAACCTCCATGTATGGTTATTGAACAGGAGGCCAGTTACATCAGCCTGGCTCTTTGAATGAGTCTGTAATAGTCAGATAAAACTTGGACAAAACAAAGCACTTAAAGTTTGATTCTTTATGCTAGTCCTTATAATTGTCATGCAAAGTATACAATGAGTCCATTGATTAAAATAAAATTTTGATAACAATATATTAAGACTTGTCATTTTGCCAGGGCTGGAGAGATGAGTCAGTGGTTAGGAGCACTGACTGCTCTTCCAGAGGTCCTGAGTTCAATTCCCAGCAACCACATGGTGGCTCACAACCATCTGTAACAGATTCTGGTGTATCTGAAGACAACTACAGTGTACTCATATACATTAAATAAATAAAATATTTTAGAAAATAAAAAAAGACTTGTCATTTTGCAAATCCCCAAATAACTTTCTCTGACCCTTGTAACTTGTTGAAGGTTTCCAGCTTTTGTCCCAGTTATGAAAAAACATCCAGCCACAGAAGCATTTAATGAACAATCAACAAGCCTGCTATGATGACCTGCCATAAATTGTCACAGCTGATCTCATGTCATGAAATGGTTGTTGTTTGGCTTGGAAGATAGTGCTTTATAAAATCACCTTAATAAAACAAACCTGAACCCAAACCCACACATAATTAGTTAATACTACCTGTGTACATACTATTAATCTATGTGGCTTGATTAAACCCCCAGGGAAGGCTTATAGAAAACACGAGACGTTTTGTACAGTACACAGAGTGATCTACCCTACCCACGCTTTTTGATAAATGCAAAATGCACTGGCTCCTTTACAAAACGAAACCAACTTTTTTACAAGCAGTGGACTCAGTGTGGTGTCCAGAGATTGACTGGACCCAAAGCACCTGTTCTACTGGTGCAGAGTTGTCCAGATGATTCTTATTCTCTGCTGGGTTATGCATTTAGAAAGGAGGCTGACAAGCTTCTCTTTTAGAGTATTTAAACCTGATAGGGTCATAGATGAATGGCAGTAAGCAACCATGAACCATAACGGGGAGGACCAGGCTGATAGAAGGATCTGCCTTTACTAATGTCTAACCAGAAATCCTGGTTAGACTTGGGGTGACCAATTGCTCAGAAACCCATCACAATGTCTGTTATTTTTAGAGTCGGCTAATGAGAAGGTTTTGTGAATATGGCTGGGTCAAAATCACTGCAAGGGAGACATCCCTGGGAATATAGTGGGAATGCGTTGGGGATTTTGCTTGATTCCCTGTTTCTTTGTCTCAGTGTTTGAGAAGGCAGCTGAACGGTGACTTTGGAGGTATCTTGGAATCAGTTTGTCCCATCTGCAATGAGATGAGGGAGAAGAGAGAAAGAAATCTTGGGTTGGGCTTGCCCTTTCTCCACCCCCATTCTTTAGTCCACCTGACTGGGCATGCCCAGTCTGTCATCAGGAAGCAGCTATGACACTCTAGTCTGTCCCAGGGAGAGGCTGGAATAATAGGATTTCTACATCTTACAGGTGACTCGGCCTCCTTTAGTCTCCTGGTTTCCTCCTTTAGTAAGCCACATAAACTGTAAGCCACTCTCATGAAACACTTTTTAATATGAATCAGCTCACAGTCTGTTCCTCTAGAGAACCCTGAGGAATATGCCAGGTTTCTAAACACCGCATCCTGTGTATAGCCAAGCCTACGTCACTTCCTTCCATGGGACTCTGCTCTTTTTGGATAAGTTTTCCTCGGGATTTCAGCTTCTCAGATGTCTGTGTTTAAGATTTTAATCTCTTTGGGTGCGATATTTGGTCTCTTAGATGTTAGAGACGGTGGTGATTTAAGGATTTTAAAATTTAACGTGATGGCGCTCAGGATAGCGTTTTAGTGTTTGTGATAACTTCTGGGTTTTAGCATCTCAGTTTGCCCAAAATAAACCCCATGCTCATTCCCCAGGTGTGACAGCTAGGTTGTATGGTCCCTGCATGAGGGCTGCTGGGGTCAGTCTGCACGTTATTCTAATTTCCTCTACAGTCTCGCATAGCACATAGTTTCTGTTGGTCAATATTTGCCTGACAGAATTCTCACCTTAGCCTAACCTTTTCCTGTCACTCTATTTGGTGTTCCAGCCAATTATGCCTTGGCCTGAGTTCTAGTTCTCAATATGTAGCAAGGTCCCAGGCTGCTAATCAGCAAGGACACCGAGATATGTGGGGAATTACCGATTAATCCGTGGAATATGTGCCCAAAATAGCGTCTGGATAGTCGTACCACAGTGAGCCTACCGAGTGCCCTGAGTATGGGCCAAGAGCCTTGGGTGACAAATTAAGTACGGAGTATCTGGTTCTTGTAAAAAGCCAACGTTGGAAATGTCACTTGGTACTGTGTGAAATTTTCTAACAGTGAGCTTTAATTGCCAAACATTAATGCTATTTTGAGATGGTTGGATCAAGTTCATGCCTCCATGTATGTGACTAGAGAAAATGTTAACATGGTGTTCTGTGAGGCACGGCTTCTGACTTAGATCACGTGCTTTGACATTTAAATTTTGCTCATTTGCACTCTAAATTTTCTTGTGATGATACAAAAAGCCGAACAACTGTATTTTTTTTTAAATTGGATGTATTAACAGAATAACTTTACAAACAGATGGTAAGATGTCATAGCAACACACCAGGTGCCACAAGCAGAGAACTGTCCAATCTCACTACCAAAGTAAATGCCACAGTTGTCAAATTGTGTACATAGTCACAGAGGGGACTTGGGCTGTATAATTTGCACACTTTGGTATTAAAATAAAAATAAATCAGGCTCAACAGAAAATCAGGTGCTTCCTCTGCTACTGATATCAGTCAAAGTTAGGCATGTATATGTGTCTAAGCGACCTCTTTGTAAATGAGGTTAAAAACAAGATGATAACATAGAACTTATTTATGTTTCCAAATTTTCTTGAAACTATCAAATGAGGAGTAAGTAGAGAACGCATCAGCTTCTGAATCATTCAGCAAGTTGCATCGAATATCGATACTTATTCAGAGTTTGATACCTTGGCTAATTTTTCCTAAAGCCAAAAAAAAAAAATATTAACATGCTTTGCAAAAACTCAAGCGATACCTGAGGTCTGAATTTTAAATTTAAATTTAATACAGGAAGTTTTAATGAGAATAACTATTCTGTCCATGCCATCTCATTGTCAGTATTAATTGATCTCTTTACAGTAGAGATGCAACCAACATAGAAATGTCATCACTGTTAAGTGTTCAGCTTCTTGCATAAGTATATACTTAAGCCAACATCAACTCACACACTCTCTCTCTCTCTCTCTCTCTCTCTCTCTCTCTCTCTCTCTCACACACACACACACACACACACACACACACACACACATACACACACACACACACTGTCTCACCCATGACTTCTCTTTGTCCATATGCTCTGTGTTGCATAGCAAACTTGCTTCTATTTGAGTGCACAGCTGGACTTTTTGAGCGTTTTTTAAATATGTTTGGAAAAAAGTAGTTTTTCTCCTTGTCTGTTGTTAGAAAGGAAGCGAGGAAGAAGATGGCCAAAACCTTCAACTAAATGAGAAATATGAGCACTCCCCTTTAATTTTTATTTTCATTGTGTTTCAAGTAAAGTATATACATTCATTTTGTTCTTAAAAAGTTGTAAAATCTCCCTCTTTGATTTGGGTGAAATTTTCTAAAAGACACTCACTGTGGGGCTAGTGCAGTTTATAAAGGCCATATAAAAATATAAAAATCTCTTTATACATGTTTTCCTTATAAACATAAAGTGCATGCCTTTATTTAATAATTTTTAAAATCATCTCTTCAAAAATAATTTATTAGTATACATATAATCAGGTTACTTTCTGGCTGCAGTGTACTAAACTTAGACAACCTGTGCGATATCTGCCAGCTACAGATACCGCCCTCTTTCTCCAACTGTTAAATCAACAACATGAGGCTGGAGAGTTGGTTCAGCAACTAAGAATGTTAGTTGCTCTTAAGGAGGATCCTGGTTTCCAGTATCCACAGTCCTGTGAAAAGTAGTGAAGAAAATACCTAATGCCTAAGAGAGTAAACCCAACTTCTAGCTCTAGAGGCCAAATTTTAATATACTTTTATAAATGTTGGCTTCTTGGTGATATATGGCTATATCCAAGAACTTTAAAAGATTTAAGATGGTTCCAGCTTGTTCTTGACATCTTGACAAAGGAGTTGTCAATGGTAAAGTCTTTCTCCACAATATTATATACAAAATGAACATCAGGTTTCCATACAGTCTTTACATCAGCTCAGCAAGAAGTAAGCCTTATGTAATTTAAGATAAAAGAAGCTTCTATTAATCTCTTGCTGAATATGCATGATGACAACTTAGACAGTATTAATTCTGTTCATTGTTTGCACTATTATTAAAACTTGAAAAAACACTAAAAACATTAGGCAGCATGGGGGTAGCAAGCTCAGAAAACAGACATGGCTTTTTCTCAGAGGTCTAGGGGGACAAAAATAAGGACTAGGATCACTAATGCGTAGGTATCCAAAAGTGGGCTTTTCTGGGACCAGGCCAGACATCTAAGGGTGCTGAGAGCTGGGATGGATAATTTCTGAAAGTGTCAGAGCTGCTGTCTAAAATCCACAGCCACTTCTCGAATGACCTGCAATAGGAGCCAGAAGTGTCCTGAACAAATCCCCCCAACTTCGTGTGGCACCCCCGTCCCCTTGCAGTGGCCTGTATTGACAGAATGAACACAGGAAGAAGGCTTGAGAACGTGGTAGCAGCAACTTGAAACCAAGGATGCAAAGGTGGGATTGAAACAGAGAAATGGATTTAACACTGATACATACCACTCACAAAACTCTTGTGGGACATATTTAGCAGGAGAACCGTGGCAAGGTGGTGAGGGGACAGAGAATCAGGTCAGAGTCTCTGTTTCATTTTCGAGACTGTGACAAGATACCTGACAAAGGCAACTTACAGGAGAAAGGGTTTATTTCCGGCCACAACAACAGGAAACGGTTCATCCTAGCAAAGAAGACAAGGCTATAGGAACTTGGAGTAGCTACTTGCTGCACACACAGTGTGAGCATCGTAATGCTCACCGCTCTTGCTCCACTTCATCAGGATCCCCTGTCTAAGGAATGGTGCCACCTACAGTGAACAAATCTTCCCAGCCAATGAATGTAATAATCAAAATAAGACCACACAGATATTGCTAGTACAAGGAGAACTAGCAGTACCTCATTAAAACTCCCTTCCTTAGCAGTTCTGTATAGCGTAGAGTGGACAAGTTAACGGTCACAGTGTCACCAAGAGACAAAAATTTCCAATAATGTTAAATTCTATGGCTAAGGAAGGAGACCTTCTGTTTCATGGTTAAGGATTGTCTAAGTAGGTGCTTTGAGAAAATACCCCAAACAAATTCAAAATTAAATAGGGAGGTGTGGTATGTGTTGACCACTCTCAAAACTTCTGCCACAAAAGGAAAAAGAAGATTGAAAAATAACCCAGGAAAGGTGTCAGGGTTAAGAAAAGATTTTTGTTTAATAAAGGAGTAAAAAAACAAAGCATTTTCTTAATAAATACAGAATATTTTCATTTTTAAAAATAGTGTTTATTAACTCTTTGAGATTTTCATACAGCATCTTTTCATTGAAGTCACTGCCCTCCCTCAACTCTTTCCATATCCACCATCTCTACCCTCACCTCCTCACCCACCCAACTTTGATTATTCCTTCTCACATCCACCTCATCAATATAACGCCAGTTGTGTTGCTCAGCTTCTCTGGGGACTGTAACCTTCCCTGGTATGTGACCAACCTGACATACAAAGGGGTCACATCATTAAAGAAAACAATCTGTCCTTTCACAGCATCCATCAAATGCTGATAACTCATCTGTATGAAGTAGGATGTAATGCTCATGTACACCTATACTGGATTTTTGTCTGGCTTGGGCTTGCAGAGGTCTTGTACATGCTCTGATAACTCCGATGAATTCACTTGTACAAAGAATTTCTGTGATCGTATGTTCAACTGCCTTATTGTATCTGGGAAGCACTGCCTCCTTGAAGTTATCTACCACCTCTGGCTCTTATAATCTTTCTGTTCCCTCTTCCCAGAAGGTCCCTGAGCCTTTTAGGTAAGGTTGTGATATAGACATTCCATTTAGAGCTCAGCACTCTGAAGTCTCTAATAATGACAATTTACTAAAAGGAGAAGCTTCTCTGACAAAGATTGAGAGACATATTTATCTCTGGATATATCAACACATCATTAGCAATTATTTTATTTCTATATTCATTTATCATCATCATCATCATTATCATCATCATCATCATAGTGAATTATCCCCTGGAGCTCATAGCCTATGTAGCTACAGGTTCTTGGTCCCATTTACAGTACTAGGAATTGATTCCATTTTATAGAGTAAATCTACACACCCATCAAATAGTGGTTGGTTACTCCCATAACATTAATTACATAAAACCCTTTATATTAATCTTGGAAAGATCATGAATTCAAGGTACATACCCAAACATAGTAAAAGCAATATACAGCAAATCAGTAGCCAACATCAAACTAAATGGAGAGAAACTTGAAGCAATCCCACTAAAACCAAAGATTAGACAAGACTGCCCACTCTTTCCATATCAATTCAATACAGTACTCAAAATCCTAGCCATAGCAATTAGACAGCAAAAGGAAGTCAAAGGGATACAAATATGATGGCATACTTAAGTGACTCCAAAAATTCCATGAAAGAACTCCTACAGCTGGTAAACAACTTCAGCAAAGAGGCTGGGTATAAAATTAATTCAAACAAATCAGTACCCTTTATCTACTCAAAGGATAAACAAGGCTGAGAAAGAAATTAGGGAAATTACAACCTTCACAATAGTCACAAGTAATACAAAATATCTTGGTGTGACTCTAACCAAACAAGTAAAAGATCTGTACAATAAGAACTTTAAGCCTCTGAAAAAAGAAAATGAAGAAGATCTCAGAAGATGGAAAGACCTCTTATGCTCATGGGTTGGCAAGATCAATATAGTAAAAATGGCCATTTTGCCAAAAGAAATCTACAGATTCAATGCAATCTCCATCAAAATTCCAACTGAATTCTTCATAGAGTTAGAAAGAGCAATTTACAAATTCATTTGGAATAACCAAAAACTAAGGGTATCAAAAACTGTTCTCAACAATAAAAGAACATCTTGGGGAATCCCTATTCCTGATCTCAAGCTGTACTACAAAGCAACAGTGATAAAAACTGTATAGTATTGGTACAGAGACAGGGAGGTGGATAAATGGAATAGAATTGAAGACCCATAAATGAACCCACACACCTATAGTCACTTGATCTTTGACAAAGGAGCTAAAACCATCCAATGGAAAAAAGACAGCATTTTCAACAAATGGAGCTGGTTCAACTGGAGGTCAGCATGTAGAAGAATGCTAATTGACCCATTCTTATCGCCTTGAACAAAGCTCAAGTCCAAGTGGACCAAGTCCTCCACATAAAGCCAGATATACTGAAACTAATTAGAAGAGAAAGTGGGAAGAACCTTTAACACAGGAGAAAATTTTCTGAGCAGAACACCAATGGCTTATGCCATAAGATCAACAATCGACAAATGGGACCACATAAAATTACAAAGCTTCTGTAAGGCAAAGGACACTGTCAATAGGACAAAGGGGCAACCAACAGATTGGGAAAATATCTTTACCAATCATATATCCAACAGAGGGCTAATATCCAATATATACAAAAACTCAAAAAGTTAGATTCCAGAGAAACAAAAAACACTATTAAAAATGGGTGGGTACAGAGCTAAACAAAGAATTCTTAGCTAAGAAATATCGAATGGCTGAAAAGTACCTAAAGAAATGTTCAACATCTTTAGTCATAAGGGAAATGCAAATCAGAACGACATTGAGATTTCACCTCACACCAGTGAGAATGGCTAAGATCAAAACTCAGGTGACAGCAGATGCTGGTGAGGATGTGGAGAAACAGGAACACTCCTCCATTGTTGGTGGGATTGCAGACTGGTACAACCATTCTGGAAATCAGTCTGGGGGTTTCTCAGAAAATCAGACATAGTACTACCTGAGGACCCACCTATACCACTCCTAGAAATACACCCAAAAGATGCTCCAACATATAATAAGGACACATGCTCCACTATGTCCATAGCTAGAACATATTTATAATAGTCAGAAGCTAGAAATAACCCAGATGTCCCTCAACAGAGGAATGGATACAGAAAATGTGGTTCATTTACATAGTGGAGTACTACTCAGCTATTAAAAACAATGACTTCATGAAATTCACAGGCAAATGGATGAAACTAGAAAATATCATCCTGAGTGAGGTAAACCAGTCACAAAAGAACACACATGGTATGCACTCACTGATAAGTGGATATTAGGCAAAAAGCTCTGGAATACCCACAATACAACTCAGGAACCATATGAAGCTCAAGAAAAAGGAAGACCAAAGTGAGGATGCTCCAGTCCTTCCTAGAAGGGGGAAGAAAATACCCACAGGAGGTAGAGGGTAGGAGGGACTTGGGACAAAGAGAGGAGGGAGAGGGGAAAAAGGGGACAGGATCAGGTATGGGAAAAGACAGGGATGATATGCAAAAGTTCAGAAAATTTAACACAGGTGTGTAGCAATGGAGTATGGGGAACTAGGGATAGCCACCAGAAAGTCCCAGATGCCAGGAAAGAAAGAGGCTCCCAGGATCCAATGGAGATGACAAAGGGGAGGGAGAACCTGAAGAGACCATATCCAGCGGAGTTTAGGCGAGGCACTGGTTGAGAGATGGGTCAATTTTTAACCCAGGATTGTTTCTGATTAAAGGAAATATGGAGACAAAGTGCAGAGCAGAGACCGAAGGAAAGGCCATCCAGAGATTGCCACACATGGGAACCCACCCATCCCATATACAGACATCAAACCCAGACACTGTTGCAGATGCCAAGACACTGATATGGATGTCTCCTGAGAGGCTTTGCCAGAGCCTGACCAATATAGATTCAGATGCTTATAGCCAACCATCGGTCTTAGCATGGGGACCCCAAAAGAGGAGTTAGGGAAAGGATTGAAGGTGCTGAAGGGATTTGCCATCCCATAACAAGAACAACAATATCAACCAAGCAGATCCCCATTCCCAGAGGTCCCAGGGACTAAACCACCAACCAATGTGTATTCATGGAGCTACCCATGGCTCCAGCCACATACGTAGCAGAGAATGGCATTGTCTGGCATCAATAGAAGAAGCCCTCGGTCCTGTGAAGTCTCGATGCCCCATTGTAGGGGATGCCAGAGCAGTGACATAGGAGTGGGTGTGTGGAGGAGCACCCTCATAGAAACAGAGGGAGGGGAGATGCAGAGGAAAAACTGGGAAAGGGGATAGCATTTGGAATGTAAATAAATAAAATATCCAAACTGAAACCAAACCAAGCCAAACAAACAAACAAAAAACATCCGTGGCTCCAGTAGATATATCTTTAATGACAGTTGGTCACTGTAGCTCACATGGTTTCCAGCAAGGTAAGTCTAATGATCACCGTTCTCCTCTGGTAGAATGCACAGCATCTCCCACACTGTAAAAGCCAACCAATAATGGAGAAGCTTCCAGGTTGGCACCAATATGTTTTCTTCACATTCAGTGACTTCAACCTAAAGCCCTATCTACCATCAAGTTCTGAAGACTATATGACCTCACAGTTCAAGAGTATGAAGTTAGAGAAAGGATTGAAGGAGCTGAAGGGCTTTGTAACCTTATATGAACAACAATGCCAACCAACCAGAGCTCCCAGGGACTAAACCACCATCCAAAGAGTACACATGGACTGACCCAGGGCTCCAGCTGCATATGTAGCAGAGGTTGGCCTTGTTGGGCTCCAATGGGAGGAGAAGGCCTTGATCTTGCCAAGGCTCAACACCCCCAGTGTAGGGGAATATCAGGGTAGGGAGGCAAGAAGGGGTGGGTGGATGGGTGGGGCAACACCCTCATAGAAGAAGGGGAAGGGGAGATGGGATTGGGGATTTATGGATGGGAAACCAGGAAAGGGGATAACATTTGAAATGTAAACAAAAAACATCCAATTAAAAAAAAGCAAAACATAAAGAAGGGAACCTGTGAACACAGAGTAGAGTAAACAAAAAGAATGTTGAGAAAGACAAAAAAAGAATATTGGCACTAGCCTGCAACACCCTGAGGCTTATGGGAACTCACTGGCCATCAAGTCCAAAACAGGTAGTCCATTCCCAGTGCTGGGATATTCATTTGCTAATATGTGTCTGTGTCTGAGCTATTGCCCTGTCACCTACTTTGTTTTTAGCATTTAATACACATTTACCTTCTGGTCATAGGTTTTCATATGGCTTTTCACAAGGCTGTTGGTGTTTATTAACCCTCCCCATATGTCTCCTTTCCTTTGCCCTCCTACCCCTCCATTATTTTACCTTCCCTGTTTCACTTTACCCATTTATACCACCGTATTCTATCTCCCCTGCTTTGAATGCTCCCCGTGCCCACTGCCTAATTTCCTGACCTTTATGAGTATTCTAAATGCACGTGTATAACAATTCGACGCTATATCTGCAAATAGAAAAATAAAACATCTACAATGGGTGCCTTTGTGGTTGGGTCATAGGTGTTCAGAAATGCAATCTCATCTTGGTAGATGTTTCCTTTTATGAGTATGAAGTGTCCTCTGTCTCCTTTGATTAATTTTGGTGGAAAGCCTATTTTATCAGACATCAGAATGACTACTATAGCTTGCTTCTTGGGTTCTTTTGCTTGGAAGACATTTGCATTTCTTTATGTAACATCCATATTAATCCTAATTTATAGTTGGCAGAGAAAATTCCCCTATTCAGTAGGTCGTCTCTTTAATACGTATTCTTTTCCTTTGCTGTTTACAAGTACCATAATTTCATGTACTCTGATGGTCAATTCTTGTAAATAATGAATAAGGAAATAAATGGAAAAAGAGAGAAAGAAAACATGTCATGTCTGTCTTTCTGTGTCTATTCATCTGTGAGTTTCATAGTTTCAGTTTTTGTAGTAACTGAATAATATTCTGTGGTGTAAATTTACCACATTTTCATGATCCACTCTTCAGCTAATGTACATCAAGGCTGTTCTCATATCCTGGCTATTGTGAAGAGAGCAGCAATGAACATGAACGATCTCTACGATAGGATATAAAGTCAGGGAGGTATAGCTGGGTCATGTGATAGACCTATTTTTATCCTTTTGAAGAAACTCTACACTAATTTCCACAGTGGCTGCACCGATTTGCATTCCCATGAGCAGTGAGAAAGTGTTTTCCTTTTCCTACATCCATGCCAGCATCCCCTGTCATTTGTTTTTTGATCTTAAGCTTTCTGGATGAAAAAAAATGAAATCTCAGACTAAATTTAAGTTGTACTTCACAGATGGCTAGGGGTGTTGAACTTTCTCTCCTCTTCCACTTATTCTTTAAAAGAAATTAAGTATCTTTTTTCTTTTTGAGATTACAATATGACCAAATTATTTCCCCATTCCATTTCCTACCTTAATATCCTCATTCCAAACCCCTTGATGCATGCTCTCTTTCAAATTCATGATCTCTTTATATTAAATTATTGTTGTTGTTATTGTTGTTGTTCTTGGTTGTGGTGGTGGTGGTAGTGATGGTGGTGGTGGTGATGATGATGGTGGTGGTAATGGTGGTGGTGGTGATGATGGTGGTAGTCATGTGTGTGTTCCTAAATATTACAGGATCTGGGAGAGTGAATAGGTTAGATGCAGGATGAGAGAGTTCTCTCATAAACATTTTAAAAATGTTTCTTGGCAATTTGCATTTCATATTTCTTATTTCTATGATGAAGTTTTATATCGATTGTTTTTTTATCTCGATGCTTAGGTTGTTGGTTATTTGAATAGTCTAGTTAATAACCCCCTGTCTGATGTGTAGCCCTAAAGATATTTTATGTAGGTGCCATAAGATCCATTTGGATTTTGTGCATCCTGAGAGATAAGGATCTTTCTTTCTTTTGCATGTATCTATCCAGTTTAACCAAGACCATTGCTTGGAGATGCTCTTCTTTCTCCAGTGTGTGCTTTTGGCATTTATAAAAAAATCGGGTGGCTGTAGGTATTGCAGACTTACATCTAGGTCCTCTGTACTTTCCTATTAGTCAATGCGTCTGTCCTCACATCAGTCCTGTGCTGTTTTATTAAGATAGTTAACGGTATAGATGAATAAGGCTTGGGACCTTTAATTAACTCTAACTCAGGGTTAAGAGCACTGTGTTCTTCCAGAGGACCTGGGCCCAATTCCAAGAACCCACATGGCACCTCACAAACTGTGTGTTACTTCAGTTCCAGGGGATCCAACACCCTGATACCAACGTGCATGTTGGCAAAACCCAATGCACATGAAGTAACAATACAATTTAAAAAGTCGGGGAGGCCAATGGCACTACCAGTTCTTTCATTGTTTAGGACTGTGTGGGCTATGCTGGGTTTTTATGTTTCCAAACTTAAGGTCAGGGTTTTGATTTCTATCAAGAATGAATAGGGATTTTCATGGGGATTGCATTGAATCCATAGTATGTTTTAGATAGGATGGTGATTTTCACAATATCAATCATACCAGCTCCTGAATATGATAGGTTTTCTCATCTTCATGTATCTTCTTGAATGTCTTTCTTTTTAGTGTTGTAAAAGTAGTGTTGGTTGGGTCCTTTCCTGGTTTAGATGTGAAGGTAACACCTACTCCATAGAAGGAGTTAGGAAGTGGTCCTTCCCTTCCTTTGTGGAATTATTTGCAGGGGGTTGGTGTTAGTTCCTCTTGAAAGGTCTGATAGAATTCTACATTCTATCCATCTACATTTTATCCTTGGCTTTTTTTTTCTTTTTGATTTGAGCAATCTGTTGCTTCTACTTCATTAGTTGTCCATGTATTTAAATTATTTACTTTATCCTGATTTAATTTTGGTAAGTCATATCGTGAGATTCATACATTAAAAGGAAAATCCAGTTTTGGGGATCACAGATTTGCTTTGTCCCTTCGAGTCTCTGAATTTTCTTAATGTCTGCTGCAGTGTCTCTCTTCTCATCCCTAATTTTATTAAGTTGCTTCTTCAACTTCATTGGTTAAAGAAATAATATAAAAAATCCATAATCAAAAAGTTGGTTCTTTGAAAAGACTGAGAGATGCATTTTAAAAATTAGAAAGAAAGAATAAAACACTGGCTACTCTTGCAGAGGACCCAGCACAATTACTAGAAACCAGGTGGTCAGAGGCCATCTTGTCACATCCACAGGCACCAGGCTCACACAGGATGCACGCACACACACACACACACACACACACAGAGAGAGAGAGAGAGAGAGAGAGAGAGAGAGAGAGGTGAAAACAAGTCAAATCAATATAAGCATACAAAACTATGGAAAATAAGCTGAGCATGATGGCACAGAGGCAGGCAGATCTCTGAACTCAAGGCCAGCATGGTCTATAGGACAACCAGCACTATACACAGAGAACCCCTGTCTCAAAACATCAAAAAACAAACAAATGGGGCAGTCAAGCTGCAGGAGCCCTGTGGTCCAGACTGCGCCCGGATCTGAAGGGATCCGGTCAAACAGCTCCCTGCACTCAAATCTCGTGGAAGGGAGAGCTAGACTTTCAGAGGGACAGATGCGCCTGGGAAACCAGAGGTGACTACTCTCTGCCCACATTTCTGACTCTAGAGGATAACACCTAGCTCCACCTGGGCCCCCTGTGCACACAGACCCCAGAGAAGTCAGGGCAGGCCCTTCTGGTTATTGCCCTCACAGAGAGCTGAAACCGAACCCCAGGGAGTGACTTCAGGCCTGAGACCAGAGGTAAGACCAATTTTTTCTGCTCCAAGTGACCTGCCTGTTGCCTGTTGGACTCAGGACACACAAAGGCAAAATTCCTCTGGGACTGGACACTTCCAGTTTCTAGCTGGAGCCCAAACCCTGCTGATCCCGGCCAACAGCTACCTGCTCCCAAACCCGGTGGGAGCAAGAGTTCACCACCCAGACAGGTGGGCACTCCTGAGACTGCAGGGCGGGAGAGACTTCCAGTACTGCCCACCTTTGCCCACATCCCTGGCCCAAGAGGAAACTGTATAGGGCCTCTGAGCACAGGAAGATGGGGCAGTCAAGCTACAGGAGCCCTGCAGTCCAGATTGCGTCCAGATATGAACGGACCCTGTCAAACAGCTCCCTGCACCCAAATCCCATGGGAGGAAGAGCTAGACCTTCAGAGAGGCAGACACGCCTGGGAAACAGAGGAGACTACTCTCTGCCCACATTTCTGACTCTAGAGGAAAACACCTACTGCCATCAGGGCCCCCTGTGCACAGGGATCCAGAAGTAGGGGTAAGCCCTTCTGGTTGTTACCCTCACGGAGAGCTGAAACCCAGGCCTGAGGAGCGACTTCAGGCTGGAGACCAGAGATAAGACCAACTTTTCTGCTCCAAGTGACCTGCCTGGTGGACTCAGGACAAATGCCCACAGGAACAGCTGAAAGCCAGTGAACAGGAACAACTACACGCCTGAAAGCAGAACACTCTGTTCCCATAACTCGTTGAAAGAAAACAGGAAAACAGGTCTACAGCACTCCTGACACATAGGCCTATAGCATGGTCAAACCACTGTCAGAAATAGCAGAACAAGGTAACAACAGAGACAACTTGATGGTGAGAGGTAAGCTCAGGAACCTAAGCAACAGAAACCAAGACTACATGGCATCATCAGAGCTCAATTCTCCCACCAAAGAAAATACTGACTATCCAAACACACCAGAAAAGCAAAATCTAGATTCAAAATCACATTTGATCATGATGATGGAGGACTTTAAGAAAGACATAAAGAACTCCCTTAGAGAAATGCAGGGAAACACAAGTAAACAAGTAGAAACCATTAGAGAGGAAATACAAAAATCTCTGAAAGAATTACAGGAAAACACAACCAAACAGATGAAGGAATTGAAAATGGAAATAGAAACAATAAAGAAAGCACAAAGGGAGACAACCCTGAATATAGAAAGAAAAAAAAAGGAAGAGACAATGAGCTGTAGATACAAGCATCACCAACAGAATACAAGAAATAGAAGAGAGAATCTCAGGAGCAGAAAATTCCATAGAAATCATCGACACAACGGTCAAAGATAATGTAAAATGGAAAAAGCTACTGGCCCAAAACATACAGGAAATCCAGGACACAATGAGAAGATCAAACATAAGGATAATAGGTATAGAAGAGAGTGAAGACTCCCAACTCAAAGGACCAGTAAATCTCTTCAACAAAATCAAAGAAGAAAACTTCCCTAACCTAAAGAAAGAGATGCCCATAAACATAAAAGAAGCCTACAGACTTCTGAATAGATTGGACCAGAAAAGAAACTCCTCCCGTCACATAATAGTCAAGACACCAAATGCACAAAACAAAGAAAGAATATTAAAAGCAGTAAGGGGAAAAGGTCAAGTAACATATAAAGGCAGACCTATCAGAATCACACCAGACTTTTCGCCAGAAACTATGAAGGCCAGAAGATCCTGGACAGATGTCATACAGACCCTAAGAGAACACAAATGCCAGCCCAGGTTACTGTATCCAGAAAAACTCTCAATTAACATAGATGGAGAAAACAAAATATTCGATGGCAAAACCAAATTTACACAATATCTTTCTACAAATCCAGCCCTACAAAGGATAATAAATGGTAAAGCCCAACACAAGGAGGCAAGCTACACCCTAGAAAAAGCAAGAAACTAATCGTTTTATAATAAAACAAAGACAAGCACACAAACATAATCTCGCCTCCAAATAAGAAGATAACGGGAAGCAACAATCAGTATTCCTTAATATCTCTCATCATCAGTGGACTCAATTTCCCAATAAAAAGACGCAGATTAACAAACTGGATATGTAATGAAGACCCAGCATTTTGCTGCCTACAGGAAACACACCTCAGACACTAAGACAGACACTACCTCAGAGTAAAAGGCTGGAAAACAACTTTCCAAGCAAATGGTCAGAAGAAGCAAGCTGTAGTAGCCATTCTAATATCGAATAAAGTCAATTTTCAACCAAAAGTCATCAAAAAAGATAAGGAAGGACACTTCATATTCATCAAAGGAAAAATCCACCAAGATGAACTCTCAATCCTAAATATCTATGTTATAAATACAAGAGCACCTGCATACATAAAGAAACCTTACTAAAGCTCAAAGCACACATTGCACCCCGCTCTCCTCAATGGACAGATCATGGAAACAGAAATTAAACAGAGATATAGACAGACTAAGAGAAGTCATGAACGAAATGGTCTTAGATATTTATAGAACATTCTATCCTAAAACAAAAGGATATACCTTCTTCTCACCACCTCATGGTAATTTCTCCAAAATTTACCATATAATTGGGCACATAACAGTCCTGAACATATACAGGAAGATATAAATAATCCCATGTGTCCAATCAGACCACCATGGGCTAAAGCTGGTCTTCAATAACAATAAGGGAAGAACGCCCACATATACGTAGAAGTTAAACAACGCTCTACTCAATGATAACCTGGTCAAGAGAGAAATAAAGAAAGAAATTAAAGACTTCATAGAATTTAATGAAAATGAAGGTACAACATACCCAAACTTATGGGACACAATGAAAGCTGTGCTAAGAGGAAAACTCATAGCGCTGAGTGCCTGCAGAAAGAAACAGGAAAGAGCATATATCAGCAGCTTAACAGCACACTTGAAAGTTCTAGACCAAAAAGAAGCAAACACGCCCGGGAGGAGTAGAAGACAGTAAAAAATCAAACTCAGAGCTGAAATCAACCAAGTAGAAACAAAAGGGACTATACAAAGAATCAATAGAACCAAACGCTGGTTCTTTGAGAAAATCAACAAGATAGATAAACCCTTAGCCAGACTAACGAGAGGACACAGAGAGTGTGTCCAAATTAACAAAATCAGAAATGAAAAAGGAGACATAACTACAGAATCAGAGATTCAAAAAATCATCAGATCCTACAACAAAAGCCTATATTTAAAAAAATTGAAAATCTGGAGGAAATGTACAATTTTCTAGGCATACACCAGGTACCGAAGTTAAATCAGGAACAGATAAACCATTTAAACAACCCCATAACTCCTAACAAAATAGAAGCAGTCGTTAAAGGTCTCCCAACCAAAATGAGCCCAGGTCCAGGTGGGTTCAGTGCAGAATTCTATCAGACATTCATAAATGACCTCATACCAATACTATCCAAACTATTCCACAAAATTGAAACAGACAGCACTACCGAATTCCTTCTATGTAACCACAATTACTCTTATACCTAAACCACACAAAGACCCAACAAAGAAAGAGAGCTTCAGACCAATTTCCCTTATGAATATTGATTCTAAAATACTCAATACAATACTTTCAAACCATCCCCATCAAAATATCAATCCAATTCTTCAGAGAGTTAGACAGAACAATTTTCAAATTCATCTGGAAAAACAAAAAACCCAGGATAGCTATCCTCAACAATAAAAGGACTTCAGGGGGAATCACTATCCCTGAACTCAAGCAGTATTACAGAGCAATAGTGATAAAAACTGCATGGTATTGGTACAGAGACAGACAGATAGACCAGTGGAATAGAATTGAAGACCCAGAAATGAACCCACACACCTATGGGCACTTGATTTTTGACAAAGGAGCCAAAACCATCCAATGGAAAAAAGATAGTATTTTCAACAAATGGTGCTGGTTCAACTGGAGGTCAGCATGTAGAAGAATGCAGATCGATCCATGCTTATCACCCTGTACAAAGCTTAAGTCCAAGTGGATCAAGGACCTCCACATCAAACCAGATACACTCAAACTAATAGAAGAAAAACTAGGGCAGCATCTCGAACACATGGGCACTGGAAAAAATTTCCTGAACAAAACACCAATGGCTTATGCTCTAAGATCAAGAATTGACAAATGGGATCTCATAAAACTGCAAAGCTTCTGTAAGGCAAAGGACACTGTGGTTAGGACAAAACGGCAACCAACAGGTTGGAAAAAGATCTTTACCAATCCTACAACTGATAGAGGGCTTATATCCAAAATATACAAAGAACTCACGAAGTTAGACTGCAGGGAGACAAACAACCCTATTAAAAATGGGGTTCAGAGCTAAACAAAGAATTCACAGCTGAGGAATGGCATATGGCTGAGAAGCACCTAAAGAATTGTTCAACATCTTTAGTCATAAGGGAAATGCAAATCAAAACAACCCTGAGATTTCACCTCACACCAGTGAGAATGGCTAAGATAAAAAACTCAGGTGACAGCAGATGCTGGCGAGGATGTGGAGAAAGAGGAACACTCCTCCATTGTTGGTGGGATTGCAGACTGGTACGACCATTCTGGAAATCAGTCTGGAAGTTCCTCAGAAAATTGGACAATGATCTACCTGAGGACCCAGCTATACCTCTCTTGGGCATATACCCAAAAGATGCTCCAATATACAGCAAAGACACGTGCTCCACTATGTTCATAGCAGCCTTATTTATAATAGCCAGAAGCTGGAAAGAACCCAGATGCCTTTCAACAGAAGAATGGATACAGAAAATGTGGTACATCTACACAATGGAATATTATTCAGCTATCAAAAACAATGACTTTATGAAATTCATAGGCAAGTGGTTGGAACTGGAAAATATCATCCTGAGTGAGGTAACCCACTGAGGTAAACACTCATTGATAAGTGGATATTAGCCCAAAGTCTTGAATTGCCTTAGATGCACAGAACACATGAAACTCAAGAAGGATGACCAAAATGCGAATGCTTCACTCCTTCTTTAAAAGGGGAACAAGAATACCCTTGGCAGGGAATAGGGAGGCAAAGTTTAGAGCAGAGGCTGAAGAAACACCCATTCAGAGCCTGCCCCACATGTGGCCCATACATATACAGCCACCAAACTAGATAAAATGGATGAAGCAAAGATGTGCAGGCTGACAGGAACCAGATGTAGATCTCTCCTGAGAGACACAGCCAGAATACAGCAAATACATAGGCGAATGCCAGCAGCAATTCACTGAACTGAGAATGAGATCCCTGTTGAAGGAATCAGAGAAAGGACTGAAAGAGCTTGAAGGGGCTTGAGATCCCATATGTACAACAATGCCAAGCAACCAGGGCCTCCAGGGACTAAGCCACTATCCAAAGACTATACATGGACTGACCCTGGACTCTGACCTCATAGGTAGCAATGAATATCCTAGTAAGAGCACCAGTGGAAGGGGAAGCCCTGGGTCCTGCTAAGACTATCCCCCCAGTGAATGTGATTATTGGGGGGAGGGCGATAATGGGGGGAGGATGGGGAGGGGAACACCCATATAGAAGGGGAGGAGAAGGACTTAGGGGGATGTTGGGCTGGAAACTGGGAAAGGGAATAACGTTTGAAATGTAAATAAACACCCAATTTAGTAAAAATGGAAAAATATAGAAAAACAAAACAAAAACCAAAGCAAAGAAAACAAAAACCAAAAACAAACAGAAAATAAGGTATGATGCTGTGACTAAAACATACCGGAAGGAGAAAGTGTGAATAGCATTTGTAGTTTGTGCCTGACACACTTGTGACTGAGCAGGTACTAGCTGAGAATGAATGTGATTGATGTTGAACAGGTACAGGAGATGCGGATGAATCCTCATCAGAATCAGAATCCTATGAGGGGAATTTTAAAACAGATTTCATTATCTTCAGATTATTTTTTTACACATATGTGTCTGTTAGGTGTGTGCATGTAAGTGCAGACACTCATAGAAGGCAGAGGTGTCTAATGCCCTGGAGCAGGAAGTTATAGGTGGTTGTGAGCCATCTAATATGGGTGCTGGGAGCTGAACTCAGGTCCTCTGGAAGAGCACCACATGCCCTACTGGGCCCTCTCTCCAGCCCCTTAATCGTATGTGTGTGGGGGTGTTACATGTGAGTGCAGTCTCCTGACAAGCCCAGATGACAACACTGGGTCCCTTGGAACTGGAGTGTTATATGCCTGTGAGCCACTGCTTGGGTGCTAGGAATTGATGTGAGTTCCTCTGCAAGGGCAATGGCTGCTTTTAATGGGCAAGCCAGCTAGCTCTTCAGACCTGTGTTGTTTATTGCAGGGAGAATAAGGGACAGAGAGACTAGAGAATGCAAGTTAGTCATGTCCGTGCTGTGAAAAGCAAGCATTTCCATCTTCCCCCTACCTCTTTTCTATACCTCATCTCACGTGTGCCTTTGGCTTCTATGTGAAGATTTTAGTTTACATTTGATACATTTGTTAATTTCTTATTCGATGATAAGACTACCTTCTATCTAGTCTCGTTCGTTTATTTACGTAAGTCCCTGTGTGAATCTGTGTGTGGGTTTGTGAGTGTGGAGCCCAGAGACTGACAGCCACATGTCTTTATTTCTTTATTGCTCTGCATCTTGTATTTTGAGGCAGGGTCTCTTGCTGACCCTGGAGCTGACCAGTGTGAATTGCCAAGAGGGATTCCTCCAGTCTCAGTCTAAACGGAGCTGGGATTATTGACGTGAGCTGCCTCTCCTGGCTTTCTTTACACTTTTCCCAGGGATCAAAATCAGGTCTTCATGTTTGCACAGAAAGTGCTTTTCTGACTGACAGGTCTCCTAGTTCCAGTGAAGTTTCAATGAGATGCATGTAGACCCCATAACACAATAGTTGCTATTCCTTAGGTGTTTGTGGAGGAACGAAGGAAGTAGAGACAATTATCATAACTAAAAATCTCGTGAAGCAAGGGGAAGAATTTTCCAGCTCTTCCTGGTTGAGAGTAGTAGTCCTTAAATTACAGTGTTTGTCTGCCCTCCCTGTCTGTACAGGGGCCATTTGCTCACTTTCACATCACAACATCCTATTAACAACGAGTTCTACCAATCCTCAATAAGGAATAATGCTCCTCAGACACTATGCTGACCCATGTTATTGCCCAAATATTACCGTGTACAGTTGCCTTTTTATTAATTCTGAACACGGAATAACCTTTAACTCCCTTTGAACCCTTTGGAACTCTGAAAGCATGTCGTTCTATGGTTTTGAACTTCCACAGAACCCGGGGATATCTATTAGCTAGTTACTTGCCTATTAAAAGTGACTGATAATCTTTAATGATTAACAGCCTGGGGGTCCTTAAGCACAAACAATTCTGTAGAGAGACCAAAGGCTTGTATTTCAAACAAATGGCCGTACTAACGAGACAGCACGCTCTGCCTTGCTGAGCATGAAGCCAAGTATTTCACGTTGTCCTAACATCTGGATTTGGTTTATTACTAAAGCAGGATACAATGGACTGGTGCGGGGTGGGGGCACGAAGTAAAACCAGTTTTTACGACTATTATCTGATCTTGCTTTTAGACTGAAAATTATCTTCTTTGTTTGAGTCAGGCTCTGCCATGTTTGATTTTTAAGAGAAGGGCATGTTTCATTGGGAACAAGCTACAGTGACATAATCTACTCCTTCCCTCCCTCCGACAACAAATCAAGTCAAAACAAAAACACTATTGGAATAAGAGGAGACATAATCTTGCTTGAGATTTCTCTGCGTGACTAAAGGGTTTACATTTTTAGATTACATGCATTTGTTAAAGCATTGCACTCCTCTGAAAATATGATATACTAGGTCTAGATGTTATAACTTTTCAAATTGTTCATTTAAATTTGATGATGTTTGGATCTTTAGAAATGTATTTTCCTAAATTGGATATCAGAACCAATATTTTACATCTGACCAACAGTTTTCATCATATGCTAACATTTTACTTTACTGCTTATCGACTTGTACAAAATTTTATACATATTAATATATACCTTTCAAGAAAATGTCTCATCTATCCCTTCCTGTCTTTCTTTTGAAAGATAGAGTCTCTGTATGAAGGCCAGAGTGGGATTTGATCTTGTAATCCTGTTGCCTCTGTCTCCTGATTGTTGGGATTAAGCATGTGTCAACAAGAAATGTGAACACATTAAAAAAAAAACTCTACAGGTAATTTGCCAAACAAGTGATCTTTTCAAATAGTTAAAAATGGCAGAGTTGTTTTTTAAGATAAATGATTACAGAGGAGGAATTTTCATATTTGGCTGACCCTGTCCCCAGTAACCCTAGTCATGAGTAGAACCATCACACAAAATGGAGTAAAAACATTGCAGTAGGGAGTCTAGCTAGGAATGACAGGAGCTCCGGAAGTTCTACTTTGAGTGACAGATAAGGTTTATCTGGGGCTCAGAGCCCTTAAACGGTGATGTAGTTACTCAAGTTAGAAAGAAAGATGAAAAGAAACTTTATCCTTCCGGATGCTTAAAACTAGACCTAGCCAAGTGCTGGAAAACAAAATACAGGAAAGTCCCCTGAATGTGTTGCCAGGGAAATGGCCGACTGACCTCTGTTAACTTTTTGTTCTGCTGATGTAGCCACAGGGCTCTAGAGTCCGGCTTGCTCTCTTACTGGCTCCTCTGTGACTTCAGGGAACATGTTTGGCCTGGCTGGTTTCCTCCCTCTAAACCCTCTCCCAGGAGAGTTTAGCAATGGCACTCACTTCAAGAGGCTTAATTCTTAAAAGCCCTTCGAGACTGGAAAGAGAAAATTATCAAGGAGGTAAAAATTATTTTTCTCTTTAGTTGTTGGCCAGTACAAGTTAGAGGTCTAAAAATAAAGCCAACATTGGTCTAATTGTTAATGCATGTCTACTTTTTCTGTATTTCTACTTAATTCAGTGAATTACGTGTAACTTCACTTCGCATCTGTTTACTGAGGCATCCTTTTGATGAAGATACTCAAATCCTGCAACTAACTACTGACTCTTCTGAGAGATTAAGGGATTCTTATCTGTGTGAAAGGCAGACAAGAAAGTCTCCCACATCCAGATCTGCTGTAGCAGCTGAATGCAAGTACTTAAAACTTAAAATTCTTTTTTTTTCTTTTTTCAGAGCTGGGGACCGAACCCAGGGCCTTGCGCTTGGCCTACCACTGAGCTAAATCCCCAACCCCAAAACTTAAAATTCTTAAAAGCCCTTCAGGACTGGAAAGAAAAAATTGTTGAAGAGATAAGATTTTTTTCTCTTTAGTTGTTGGCCAGTACAAATTAAAATCTAAAATTAAAGGCATCATTGGCCTAATATAATAATAAAAGGGCAGTTGATGTAGCAGCAAATATTTTAAGGTGCCTTACAGTTTTCAAGCCAGGGGCTGAGAGACCAGTTCTTCCACCAGGCTCTTTGCATAGTTCTAGCCTGGAGTGTGGTAACATTTTCTGCTACTTCCTGGTCCCTGAGCAGTGACTAAGACAGTGGACCCAATGAACCCACACAGCTATGGTCATTTGATTTTTGACAAAGGAGCCAAAACCATCCAATGGAGAAAAGATAGTATTTTCAGCAAATGGTGCTGGTTCAACTGGAGGTCAACATGTAGAAGAATGCAGATCGATCCATGCTTATCACCCTGTACAAAGCTTAAGTCCAAGTGGATCAAGGACCTCCACATTAAACCAGATACATTCAAACTAATAGAAGAAAAAGTGGGGAAGCATCTTGAACACATGGGCACTGGAAAAAATTTCCTGAACACAACACCAATGGCTTATGCTCTAAGATCAAGAATCGACAAATGGGATCTCATAAAACTACAAAGCTTCTGTAAGGCAAAAGACACCGTTGTTAGGACAAAATGACAACCAATAGGTTGGAAAAAGATCTTTACCAATCCTACAACTGATAGAGGGTTTATATCCAAAATATACAAAGACCTCAGGGAGACAAACAACCCTATTAAAAAATGGGGTTCAGAGTTAAAGAATTCACAGCTGAGGAATGCCGAATGGCTGAGAAACACCTGAAGAAATGTTCAGCATCTTTAGTCATAAGGGAAATGCAAATCAAAACAACCCTGAGATTTCCACCTCAGACCAGTCAGAATGGCTAAGATCAAAAACTCAGGTGACAGCAGATGCTGGCGAGGATGTGGAGAAAGAGGAACACTCCTCCATTGTTGGTGGGACTGCAGACTGGTACAACCATTCTGGAAATCAGTCTAGAGGTTCCTCAGAAAATTGGACATTGAACTACCTGAGGACCCAGCTATACCTCTCTTCGGCATATACCCAAAAGATACCCCAATATATAAAAAGACACATGCTCCACTATGTTCATAGCAGCCTTATTTATAATAGCCAGAAGCTGGAAAGAACCCAGATGCCCTTCAAAAGAGAAATGGATATAGAAAATGTGGTACATCTACACAATGGAATATTACTCAGCTATCAAAAACAATGACTTTATGAAATTCATAGGCAAATGAATGGAACTGGAAAATATCCTGAGTGAGGTAACCCAATCACAGAAAAACACACATGATATGCACTCATTGATAGGTGGCTATTAGCCCAAATGCTTGAATTACCCTAGATGCACAGAACACATGAAACTCAAGAAGGATGACCAAAATGCGAATGCTTCACTCCTTCTTTAAAAGGGGAACAAGAATACCCTTGGCAGGGAATAGGGAGGCAAAGTTTAGAGCAGAGGCTGAAGAAACACCCATTCAGAGCCTGCCCCACATGTGGCCCATACATATACAGCCACCAAACTAGATAAGATGGATGAAGCAAAGAAGTGCAGGCTGACAGGAACCAGATGTAGATCTCTCCTGAGAGACACAGCCAGAATACAGCAAATACAGAGGCGAATGCCAGCAGCAAACCACTGAACTGAGAATGGGATCCCTGTTGAAGGAATCAGAGAAAGGACTGGAAGAGCTTGAAGGGGCTTGAGACCCCATATGAACAGCAGTGCCAACCAACCAGAGCTTCCAGGGACTAAGTCACTACCCAAAGACTGTACATGGACTGACCCTGGACTCCAAATGCATAGGTAGCAATGAACAGCCTAGTAAGAGCACCTTTGGAAGGGGAAGCCCTTGGTCCTGCCAAGACTGAACCCCCAGTGAACGTGATTGTTGTGGGGAGGGCGGTAATGGGGGAAGCATGGGGAGGGGGACACCTATAGAGAATGGGAGGGGAAGGAGCTAGGGGGATATTGGCCAGGAAACCAGGAAGAGGAATAACAATCGAAATGTAAATAAGAAATACTCAAGTTAATAAAGATGAAAATTTAAAAAAAAAAAACAGTGGACCCTATACTATGTGATACAATTCTCATCTGATACATTCTGAAACAAACTCTTAGACTTAAATGTGGTTCTTTCTGTAACAAAATTAAGGTTTTGTGGCCAGTTTGGTGAACCTGTTATTGGTGGTTTGTTTGTTTGTTTCAGTGGTAGAGACCAAAAAGGCATTAAATGAAAGTATACGAAGCATAAACTCAGGGATGGAAGTGAATGTTTCCAATGAGAAAAGGAAGTTGAAAGTTTAAAAATGAAAAGTCCATAAATGCCACAGATGTATATCATACTACAAAAACATACAAAATCCAGGCAAAGAAAAAGGATGTAGGTTACCCATTTGACACACCTTGTTTCCTGTAGGATTTTGCCTGAATGGCATCATCTTTTTAAATAACATTGTGTCACCTAGGGGTCTTGATCTGGTTCTTTTTCTCTGCCGGTTAAAAAAGTAAAAGGCAAGAAAAGTTCTGAAGAGCAACAGATAGCAGTGGGGAGAAGGAAGAGAGATTCAATGTGTGAGGCAGATTCTCCACTGCCTGACTGCCTTCCCCACACATTTTCCCAAAGAGCCAAATACAGCAGACACACAGCGACCCTTTAGAAAGAAGAAGGGGAGACCAGGGAACCCTAAAATCCAGTCTCTCTTCTAGGACTGGACTTTTTAAGGGTCTTTGAAGGGGTCTCCCCAATTTAGGTTAGTCAGTTTGATCAAAGACAGGGTAGCTGATAGGCCCACAAGTTTGGCATAAACATGTTGGGATCCTGCCTTGAACTTGTGGATCCAGTCTGTCATCTATGTGTGTGGGGAGGGGGCAAGACAAGAGGGGATGAGGAGAGGGTGGGCTTTCTGAGTGGAGAGAGAAAAAAAAACCTTGCCAAGCTTTTGTTTTAAGCATTCAGGCTTTTGTCTCAGGTCAGGAGGGTGAGAAAAAGTCAGCCATCTTGGAAGTTCACTATCATTTTTTTTCTTATGCATGTCACCTTTCCCAGGCTGTGTGCCTATCTGAGAATTTGTCTAACTCCTAATCCCTTAGATTTGTAATAAGTTTCATTAACTTTAAGCATGGTTAATGAGAATCAGTCTTCCATCACTGGTAACTGCATTGCACACAAAATGTGAATCCCTGTGTAGAAATAATCACTACAAATCTGCAGGTTTGTGTCCTTAAAGTCATAAGAACTCTGTATCTGACACGCCTTTGTTAAAAAAAAAAACAAACAAGTCTTCCATGATGGATTTTATTTGGAAAGTGGAGGAGCTTTCCACACACCAGCTTCTATTCATAAACCAATGTCCACATCTCTTCTCCAACACCCAGGGACTCGTTGTCAAATGGGCGATACACACTGACTTCACATACCCGGGTCTGTAATATTTCCACATCAAGTGAGTTGGGGTAAGGCATGGGAAGATCGTGTCTGGAAGCCATCATTCCTTCCCTGGACAGCTAGCAATGACGTTACATCTATGTGATTGTCAGCCACATAGAGTGAACAAATCCCCATCAGATCCCTCTTAGCTCAATTCCCGTGACATCCTTGCCACTTCAGTACGACCTTAGGGGAGAAATTGGAGCTAGCTACAATCAAATTCATGTAAATTTTTTATGTTGGCCATTTCACAAGACTGTACAAACATGCAGACATATATTGGGGGGTTATCCTGGAAGTAAGGTCTTAGGGTTTTACCTTTTAAGCTTCCTGTTGAATTCTTCTTTGGCAGAAGGTTTGAACGAGGTGCCTCAGTGGCACCAGGCTCTTAGTCATTTCATAGACCCTGCCTCCCTTTGCTCCTATTGTGTCCCAAAGTCATTCGTTCATCACGGCCCACAGCAGCTCTGTCTGATGTCTTACTCCTACCACCCCAACCACATAACCCTGTTTTATTTCCTCCTTGTCTCCCACTTCTCTCAGAATCATTTCACATATTTTTCAGGTTTCCCCCAGTAAGATGTCTTCCTACAGGAGAGGGAATCTTGTCTGTGTGGCTCACTGATCCATCCTCTAAAGCTCATCTGAGAGTCCATCCTTTGAATAATCTTTTAATAGCAAGAACAAGCAGACGAACTAGAAATATAGATATCTTTTAACTACCTCAGTAATTCTACTTTACCATTTAAATCTCCAACTCTGTCCTCCATCCAACTGGGTGGGTGGGGAGATGATGCAGGCTTTCCCCAGATGTTATGGAGTGAATGCTTGTGCCTCTTTAAAAGTCATAGGCTGTGATGGTACTTGGTGGTACCGTCTCGGAAAGATAATTAGGTCTTGAGGATGGAGCCCCCATGACTGAGCTTAGTGCCCTTGTAGAAGACAGACCCAACAGAGATAAAGGTCGGTTCCTGTGTAAAAATGTATGGAGGAGGTAGCCATCTACAAACGACCAGGAGAGTCTCATCATGCACTGAATCTGCTGGCACTGTGACCTTGTACTTCCAAAGCTCCAGAACTTTGAGAAATCTGTGTTTAAACCACCCAATCTATGTTAACCTTCTGTAGCATTCCAAACAGACTGAGATGCCAGGATGCGCAAAGCTCCTGGGGTTCTACAGAGTACTAGGTTCCCTGTCACTTGCTCTCACTGAAGTCACTGAGATAGCCATGGTATTGGTTAGTAGACATTAATCCAGCCTCAGTGTCCACAGGATTGGTGTGGCAGGGTGTGGAGCCCAGGAGCCTTCCTAAGACCCAGCAGCTGTTTCTCTCTGGGGCCTGCCTCTTACCTCCCTGTCCCCAGCACAGTGGACACTGCTTCCTGAGAGTCCCACAGGGCCAGTCCTTTATTATTTATCTCAGTGACATTCTCCTCTCTTTCCTCCCTGTCTGGAATATTCGACAGACTTATCTCCTGGAGTTCTAGTCTTTCCCAAACTAAGAACAGTGACTACCATCCTCTGCCCCATCTCAGCAAACGGACCCAAGGTAGGGAAATGGCAGGAGACTGACTACCTGCTTAGAATAGCAAGAAAGGGGAAGTCTGAAGAACAAACACAAATATCACAGTCTGGTACTTATCCTGCAAGGGACATTTTATATATTCTCATGTATTGCAGAGAAATGAACTTTTAGCTTAGTTATCCCTTTGGATCACTCTTTTTAAAAGGTGTCTGTGTCATGGACAGACCCATGGCTCCAGCTGCATATGTAGCAGAGGACGGCTTTGTTGGGCATCAGTGGGAGGAGAAGCCCTTGATCCTGCCAAGGCTGGAACCCCCAGTGTAGGGGAATGTCGGGGTGGGGAGGAGGGAAGGGAGGTGGTTGGGGAGGGGAACGCCCTTATAGAAGAAGGGGAGGGAGATAGGATAGGAGGCTTATGAATGGGGAAGGGAATAACACTTGAAATGTAAATAAAAATATCCAATAAAAATATTGCACATCAAAATTTCAATCTCAAAAAAAGGTGTGTACAGTGTGTGTGTACAGCGTGTATACACACAGTGTGTTTGTATGTGTGTGTGCACAGTGTGTTTGTGCGTGTGCACAGTGTGTTTGTGTGTATGTACATAGAATGCAGGTGAAGAGACCTGTGGAGACAGAGTGGAAATAGAGTCCCAGCAGTTATGAGCCTCCTGAATAGGTGCTGGGAACTTGGGTCCACTGACAGAGAAGCCAGTGACTCCAACTTAGGCGCCATCTTCCCTGCCTCGGTATGCATCACTCGTATGATTGAATTGTGGTTCCCCAAATTTTTATGTAGAAATCCTGTCCCGCATACTTCAGAATGTGGTTATATTTGGATGTGGATCTTTAAAATGGTAATTAATTGATATGAGATCATTACAGTGGGCCCTATTCAAAATGACTGATTACAGACAACATGCTATGGTTTGAATGTAAAATGTCCCCTGTGACTGAACACTTGGCCAGTGGTTCTGGAGGAAGAGGATTGATAGGAGCAGGCCTTGGGGTTTCCTAACCTCCCCTCACTTCCTATCTGCTCCTTTAGTGGGAACACAATAGGACCACTGCCTCATAATCCCATTGCCCTGCCTTCTCCACTGTGGGAGTCCTATCCCTTCTTTAGCTGTGATACAGAGTGATTCCGTTCTTCCTTTAATAGGCTATTATCAAGTATTTGGTCATATCATTAAGAAAAGTTCTAACTGATACTGTGAAAACACCGTGGCGAGCCAGCTACAAGCCAAGGCAAACATTACGAACCTCCCATCTCTACAGGGACTCTGATCAGGAACCCTCCCTCTTTTGCCTTTCTGTGACAAAGTATTTGCCAGAAGCAACTCAAAGGAGGAAGGGCTTATTCTGGTTGCAGGTTTAGGGATACGGTCTATCATGGCAGCAGGATTATACGGCCTCGGCCCCTCACAACTTGAAGCAGATGTGAAGCAGAAAGCTTTGGCCAGAGCCAGAAGCGGACATGGCCCTTCAAGGCCCACCCTTGGGGACCCACCTGTGCTAGGTTACACCACAGTCACAATGATTCCACAGTCTCCAAAAGTGCTGCCGCCGGTTGGGTACCAAGTGTCCAAATAGAAGACATTCAAGCCATGATACCTCTAGCACCGCGAGATGCTTTTGTTGAGTAAGTCCATCCGACCGTGGGTCTTAGCAGCCCCAGCAGTGAGGTATGCGCTCCCAGTTCTCCAAGACTAAGAAAGGTAGCGGCTATGAACTCTGTGCACGAACAGTTGTTGCTGGTGCGCATGGGCCCTGTTCCGATATCCTCCTGAGAGAATACAGACAGCCAGGAGCAGCAGTTCCTCCACATACAACTTTTGGCCTCAGAACAGAAAGACCATACTCTTAAGCAGCAGAAAATACCTCCGGGAGGGCTGAGGGCATCCTCTCTCTCACTGCTGGTTCTGCCGCCCCAGCCCTCCCCCTGGAACTCCAGAGCTCAGTCTGCACCTGCTCAGATGGCATTTCGATAATGTGCTTTGGAAGGCACAAACATTCCAGGCCCACCAGGCCTTAGTGGGTCAGTAGGTAATGAGGAATCCTCTGACAGAAATATTGTAGCACGTGTCACGGTGACCACACAAATGTTTAGGCATCCTGTCGATCTTTGTATGCATTTCGGAGTGGAGCTTGGGCAGCTGATGGCAGCTGGGAAAGGGAGAGCCAGTTCTTGTCAGAGGCTGTGGCACTAAGGCTACACGTGCTCCCCTAGATGGTCCTTGACCCACAAACATTGGCTGCACCAAAAGGACTCGGTCAGTTTCACAATGAGCACATGAAACTGGGAGAGAATTGTAGTGGTAGGAACAGGGGAAGGATGGGGAGGGAAGGGCCTACGACATGGATTTGATCTCGGCACACTGACATTCTCAGATGACACCAGCAAATTCTAAAACATCTTAATCCTTGCGACAGGAAAAGTTACTAGAAGGCCCTCCTTTTCCTCCCATCTTCCCCATCTAAAAAACATACGTTCGTTCAGAAAAGTACAATCTCAGAAAGCGTTTTCAAAATGCTTGTGTTTTATTTCCCACTTTAAAGGATTGATTTCTTCAGGCATCAGGAACAACAGTAATGAAAGTTGCTTTGTCTCTTCTTTTTCATTCATCAATGTGGTAAACAGATGTATTTCTTTGAGACAGTCTCTCAACCCTCTAGTAATTGGGTTCTGAGAGTTTATGTTTTAGCATAACATTTAACATTTACTTCTGGAGGTTAAAACTCCCACAAACTGGCTCCTATTTATAGAATAATTAAATCTCCGTTCTATTTAAGTGCTGGCACTGAATCTGCTAAAGCAAGAGCGATGTTGTTCTCCCCGCTCTACATTGGCCCCATTCTGTCCCAAACTGGGATTTTTCTTTTAGCGTGAGGCTCTGTCCTTTTTGCTGTAAGTGGGCTGAGCAAAGGGTGTGACGCAAGAGAGGGCGGTACAGGTGCTGGGAGGGCGGTGGGGAGACTCGGCCTCCGTGCACTTTCCCCGCAGCCGGCAGCGGGGCAGCCTTGCGTCCTGCACGCTCCGCACCAGCTAAGCTTAAGACGCATCCTCTCCTGCACCGCGGCTTCGCCTGGCTTTCTCAAGCTCTTGATGCTGCCCAGCTGAAAGGAGAAGATGGGCACCGGAGATTTCATCTGCATTTCCATGACTGGAGGGGCGCCCTGGGGGTTCAGGCTGCAAGGAGGCAAGGAGGAGAAGCAGCCCTTGCAAGTGGCAAAGGTAGGAGGACCAAGAGAGGCGTTCTGGGCTGTAAGGCAGGGAGAGGGATGAAAACAACCTGTTGATGGTCTTTCCCGTCATTTGCTTGCTTTCTGAGCTGTCGAAGAACTTATGTAGAATGTGGCTTTTTTTTTTTTTTTTAAGATTTTCGTGCGAAAATGTACACCGTGCGCCATGTAACTAGCTATCAATCAACAGAGGGAATGCTAATCCTATCTGGTGAAATTCGGGCTGGTTAATTGCATCTGACAAGCCAGCAACCTTAAACTGCTTTCACGCATTCTCTGCTTCATGTTTTGCTGGACTCCCAACAGAGAAGACAGGCCTGAGTTCTTCGTAGCCACTGGGCACGGACATTTGGTGGGCTCTAACAAACAGTTGGTAGTGACGTTTACTGTGCAACAGGAGTAAAAAGGCCAGTTTGGGGCGATAATCTTTAAGGCATCAAGAATTGTCATGAGATCTATTTAAGTGACTAGTCTTTTAAGCATTTAAAGAAATGCAAAATCCCAAGTACTGTATATTCCAACGACTATACTCACATGGCTAAGAGCTCAAGATAGAGTCATAGATAGTTTATTATTTTTTAAATTTTATTTTATTAAAATATAATTATGCTATTTCCCTCCACTCTCCTTCCTCCAGCTCTTTCTTTGTATCCTTCTACCCCAATTTCTGGCTTCCTCTTTGATGTTTAAATATATATGTATGTATATATGTATGCATGTATGTGTATATATGCATTAACTATATTAAGTACAGCCTGCTGAGTCTCCTCAGTGTATTCACAGATAATTTACATACGCACTAATTAGAACTATCTTTCTGGTGCAACTAATGGCTATTTAAAACATTCTTTAGCTTTGTCACATTAGATCGATTTTCAATTTAGCATAATACCCATAATCTCACGGAGAGCTCTAGTTTCTAATTGGCATTCAGCTAAAATGAAGTTAGAAAGCAAGGAGGCGAAAAACTTTTAATCAGATGTTAACATCGAACTGCTGAATCCCGTGCCGGTGTCTGGAGGCATAAAGGGTTACTTTCTTGTTGCGTACTTATAGCTGAAATGAATCTGGACCTCTGTGAAGCATGTGGGTCACTGCCTTTGGAGCTATAGTCTTCTTTATCTTCTATAAATGTTCCCTGTGAAGACAGACATTTCTTTGAAATGTTCTGCTCCCAAGCATCTATCGGGAAAATTCTTTCTTTGGTGGTTGAATCCTGCCACCTAGTGAGAAGTGCGGAAACGAAGTTGTGAGCACAGAACTGGAAGATGAAAGCCATTTATATCTAGAAAGTTCCTCAGAGGTCCCTGTTCTTTTAGTTCTTTTGAATGAGGAAAAAGCCCAGGGACACCGAGTCCTCACCCCGAGGCTCCAGTTTGGGACGACGGAGAGATGAAAGGGTTGGAAGGGAGCTCTGCTGGAACCAACAGCAGATAAAACGCGAACGCGGGATTCAGCACATTGCACGGCTCAGGAGACTAAGGCGGATTTGCTCAGCCGCAGTTGGTTGCTGGCTCCGCTAGCTGAGATTTGGGTTCTGCTTGCGGCTCTGATCTAACTTGCAGTTTGGCCTGAGGCCCATCGGTCGCCGGCCCTGACTCAGTTGCCATAGAAGGGGAGATGTTGCCTAGGGTAGGGAAAGAGAAACTCAAGGAAGAAATTGGACCTATACACTTCTTGAGTTCTATGTTGCTCACTCACTGGTCCTACCAGTGTGTATTTCCGAGTCCCTCGCCTGCTAACTGGAGTGTGGGACCAGTGGTCCCAAAAAGCTGTTGTTCTGCAAAGGCTTTGCTGTGGCCAAGCCTGGAAGGTACAGTGGATGGTGGGTTTCTTCCGAGTTCTCTAAGGCACTGACTAGTTTGTGGTTACTCCGGGAAGCAAGTAGAGGGAAGGTCATCTTCTATCAATCTTCCAATTACCAGGCTGCATGAGGATCAAGAACACTGAGTCTACATTCCTTAGAAATCGTCTTTCCTAAAATATCCAGGCAATATGTTGATGGCTTTAAAGGATTGTTCTGAGAGCACCTAGGTCTTCACTTTCATGATCTGGTTTGTCAGAGGCTGGGGATGTAGGTCAATGATGGAGCGCGTAGGAGATTCTGAGTTCCTTCCCCAGCACTCCTCCACACCAGGTTGTATAACTTCCTAAGTTTATTTAGAGTCGATTTTAAAATGCTACCATGAAAGCTTTGAATGTTTGCTTAATTTGCGGTTTTGTGGGCACTCCACACCCTACCATCTGCTTTTTCCTTGTATGTTAATGGGCTGTAAAATGAGTTAAGTGAGGTGTAAGGCTCAGATAACAGTGATGGTGCCTTTTTCCAGTTCGAGTTTATCATTGGCTCAAATTTGTTATATTTGATTTTTTATATTGTCATACGTATTTTAGAAAGCTAGAAAGCTTAAGCCGCGGAGTCAACTCAGTGAGCAAACCTGGCGGGGGGGAGCTCTTCCCAGAGCTCAAGGTGAAGTGAATGTCAGTTGCTTGTGGCTGGTCTTTCTCATTATGGCTGAGTGACCTCCAAGTAGGGGGAGTAAGTAAAGAAGCTGAAAGGCTAAGTGCAGGGAGATAGCTGACAAGTTAAATAAAGAATATGCCAAGAAAACCCTTGGGAAGAAGAAGTTGGAGTATCAAGTCAGTCACCCGCATTGATATAGTAAGTTCTAGGTCAGCCTAGGCTACATTAAATCCTCTCTCAACAAAATCCACACAGGCTATTAATTTTAGAGTTAAAAATATGCTCGTTTCCATAAAATGGAAAATTTAATTACAGTATCATATCCTATAGTTTATAATAAAATATGTAAACATCTAGGTTTTCTATAATCCTATGTAGATATGCTAACAGACTGCAATAGCATTATAAAACTTAGTCCAGTATCATTCCAAGATCAGAAATTTAATTGCTTTTTAATCCCTAGGGAATATCTTTCTATTAGGGAATATCTTTCTATTAACTTTCAATTTAGTTACTTATGAGAGACACACAAGTATTTTTAACATTTGCCTGGTACGCTGAACAGCATAGAAACCCTAAAAAAAGAAGAATCTTAGGGAAAGGTTTCATTGACATTTAAGCTCAACTGAAAAGCTTAAGGTCAAAGTAATCGGTAATATTCTCTACCTCTGGAATGCAAAACAAACCTTTGTAACACTTGCTCAAAGGACAATCAAAGGACAAAGCCGATTCTGAATTCATCCCAGGAGCAAGTTGATCCTGATAGAAAGCCCCATTTGCAAATCTCCTCATGAAAAAGGATGTCTGTGTCTTCACATCCTCACCCTCTCCTCGGGGACATGTGCTTACATGGCCATGTCCCTGGCAGTCTCTTGGCAAACCACTCGGGGAAATCTCCCTATAAAGACTTGGAGAAAGTTTTCTTTTACAAACAATTCTTACAATTAAAAATCAACTTACATTTTAAAAGTAATGAGCAAATAGATGGGCCAGACTAAACATAAATTAGGGTGATCTACCACCAAAGTTTTGGGGGTTTTTTGGTTTTTTTTTTTTAATCTTGTGACCTGTGTCCAGTCTTGAATTAGTGAGTCTGAGGTTGCCCCCCCACCCCCCGCATCAAGATTGCTTAACATTCCAAGAGGAATGTGTGTGAGCAGACACAAAGCCTGCTGGAGAGAGCTGAGGTCAGCCATGCCCCCTAAGGCCTGACTAGAGCCTGGTGTGCCCTGTGAGCTCTTCCCCATTCATCCTGTCTCAGAGTAATAAGGGGATGACCACGGAGAGGCTAAGAGCGGTGTGAGTCCCTGGCTTTGTGAGCAGGTCATGATTACAAATAAAGGATTTTCCCTTCCGATGTCAAGATAAGTGACTGACTGGAGCAAGAAGAGGTGTTGGGAAGCCCCACAGTGATCGAGCTAAACGCTGGGCCTCCCTGAAAGATAGGACCATGTGCATTTTTTCCCATTTGGTTTTGTCAGTGGGCATGATAGTTAGAATGAGAATGGCCTCCCCTTAGGCTCTTGTGTTTAAATGCCTATTCACCAGGGAGTGGGACTGTTGAGAAGGATTAAGGGGTGTGGCCTTATTGGAGGAAGTGTGTCACTAGGAGTGGATTTTGAGATTTCAAAAGCCCAGGCCAAGCCCAGTCTCTTGCTCTGCCTCCTGCCTGTGGTTCAGGATGTAAAGCTCTCATCTACTCCAACACCATGCCTTCCTGCCTGCTGCCATGTTCCCCACTGTGGTTGCAATGGACTAAACCTCTGACATTATAAGTAATCTCCCAATTAAATGTTTTCCTTTATAAAGTTGTTTTGGTCATGGTCTCTCTACACAGCAATAGATTACTGACTAAGACAGTGGGCTCACTGGCCTGCCCAATGCATTTATAAATGGGGTGTGTGCAAGTGAGTAGAAGCAGGAAGGGAGAGGGTGTAAAACTAGAGAAATACTGAGGTGGGTGGAGAGAAGAGAAAGAGGATGATGAAGGAGAGAAAAAAATTATTAAAATCACCTCAGTAATACCTAATAAATACTCAGAGTACTATCTGGTCATGGATTTTAGAATCTGACAGCAGCTAAGGAACTCTTCTTTATCCTCTGCCTAAAAGCAAAAAAACCATCCTAGGTCTTGTGAATCCAGTCTCAAGTGCTTCGAATGCAGATGTGTGACAGCTCTGTTGTTCCAGAAAACAGTCTTAGGGTAGATTAGGGAATACAGGGAGGGATAACTAGCATTAAAGACATTTCAAAAAAGTCACATGGAAACTTATTGCAGTGAAGCTTCCTAATATATACATGCATGTGTATATAATAATATAGTACAGTATATATACACAGACATATATACACATATATACACACACAGATACACAGACACCACACACACACACACACACACACACACACACTTACTGGTGTTATTCTATACTGTAGCATGTAGTTTAAAAAACATTCCATGCTAAATCCGGCTAATCACCGGCACCTGCTGCCTAGGTCTGTTCCCAGTCCAGTGCTATGAGACCCAAGACCACGTATCTCTCCTAGCTAAGGTCCCACAAATGCCAGCTCTGGCTCTCCAGAGCTCCAAGATCTCTCTAGGCCCTTGGAACTCAGTCCTTGCCCAATCTTCCAATTCCAAAGCCAGGCCTAATTCTGCCCCAGGCTAAATTCTTTCCCTCCAGCCCACCTGAGTCACCCAAGTGGAAAACACCAGACAATCTTAGTTTAGAGTCAACAGATGACACAACCAATGGGCATGGAATCTAATGCCCTAACCCATCAACTGTCCTATGTTGGAAATCTTCTGGTGGTGGAATCCACCATCAGGTCTAACAGTTCTGGTTCTACATCTTCCTTCCTCTCTCTTCTACCAAAAAAATAAAGGGGGGGGGGGGGATTACGCTACACTATACTGAATATACACTATACATTTTTCCCTTTATCTTTCTAAGACAAGGCTTCTCTGTGTAGCCCCAGCTATCCTGGAACTCACTCTGTAGACCAGGCTGGCCTTGAATTCACAGAGATCTGCCTGCCTCTGCCTCCCAAGTGCTGGGAATAGAGGCATATAGTCTCCTTAGGTTTTTAACATGTAGTTATCATGAGACTTACAAAGAGCACACTATAATTATAAAAGATTATGTTGATTTTAATTATAAAAGATTATGATACAAAGTTTTCATGTAAGAAAAGAAAGAAAAAAATTTACCTGTTAATTCAGCTTTCTCTGATTTTGAGTTTGTGTTGAATATTACAAATTACATTCCTATGTTATACCTTCATTAAATTTTTGTGGTTATTGGGGCTGGAGAGATGACTCAGTGGTTAAGAGCACTGACTGCTCTTCCTAGAGATCCCAAGTTCAATTCCCAGCAACCACATGGTGGTTCCCAACCATCGGTAATGAGATCTGATGCCCTCTTCTGGTGTGTCTGAAGAGAGCAACAGTGTACTCACATACATAAAATAAATAAATAAATCTTTGAAAAAAGTCTGTGGTTATTGTTTTAATACTTTTACTTTTTAAGATTTGTTTTCGTTTTAACTCTGTGTGTGTGTATGTGCGTGTGTGTGTGTGTGTGTGTGTGTGTGTGTGTGTGTGTGTGTGCAAGTGCACATGAAGGCTAGAAGAAGGCGTTGGATCACTTGGAGCTAGAGGTTCAGGTGGCTATGAACTATCTGACATGAATGCTAGAACAGAACTCTGGTCCTCTGGAAGAACTCTGTCATCTTAACCACTGAGCCATCCCTCCAGTCCCTAAATAGTTTAATCATTTAACCTTTACACTTAAAATAGAAGTGGTCTGTCCATCAGCACCTTCAGTACAGCGTTCAGAGCTCCATTGTGTACTTGCATGGTACTGGGGAATCTCATCCTTTCAAGTGTTTCTATGTTACTCATTGCACTGATTTCTCTGTTAACTCAGAAAGCCTTGCAACATTTCTTTCTTTCTTTCTTTTTCCTGTTTAGTTTTATTCTACAGAATACATGGGGTTAAGGTTCTTTGTTATTCTTCCTCCCCCAACATTTAAAGTATTTCACACTCCCCTGTTTATATACATAGACTTCTTTTTTCTTTTCTTTTAATTAAAAATAGATTTTCTTTCATACAATATATTCTAATTATAGTCTCTCTTTCCCCCAACTCTGCCCAGATTCTCTCTATCCAGAATAGAGCAAAACAGACAAACAAACAAAAACAAATCAAAAGATCCACAGGAAAAGCACAAGAAACACATGTGGATGCTGAGAAACAGACATTTGCACATGCAGAAAACCCATGAAAACAAAATTGGAAGCCATAGTGTATATAAGCAAGAGATTTGTAAGGAAAAGAAAACCCCTGAGATGGTTTTTGTCTTGTAATAGATTATGAGGCAAACAAACAAACAAACAAACAAACAAATAAAAAACAACCCTTCCAAAAAACCTCCTCCAAAAATACTGTTGTGATCATTCTGCGTTGGCCAGCTACCTCTGGGCATCGAGCCTGCCCTTAAATACGGTTTGTATGCTTAGTGAGGCTCCTGTGGGATAATTAGTCTTTCTTTCTGTGCAGTTAACATTGGGAGTTAGCTTCCAGGTCAGGGATGGGAGTTTGTGTCTGCTTCCCTCTGAGTCTTGGGACCCCATCTGGCTTATACCTGTGCATGCTGCCTCAGTCTCCATGATTTCCTGTGTGTCATTCCTGTTGTGATTAGACGGCCCTGACGAGAAGGATGGCGTCTTCCATCCCCTCTGGCTCTCACAGTCTTCTG
The DNA here is from genome assembly GCF_021556685.1 of Rattus norvegicus. Taxonomy (NCBI): domain Eukaryota; kingdom Metazoa; phylum Chordata; class Mammalia; order Rodentia; family Muridae; genus Rattus; species Rattus norvegicus. Next base: position 213,557,203 of record NC_141535.1, on the reverse strand, counting down.
CCTCTTCCTCCTCAGAATCTACTGAGCCATGAAAGAAAGGAGACATCTCATGTAGGACTGTGTGTTTCAAAGTCTGTCGTTCTTTCATTCCAGTTGTGGGTCTCTGTTCCCATCGACTGCAGGGAGAAGCTTCTTCGGTGAAGGCTGAGCGAGACACTTACCTATGGGTAGAAGAGGATGTTGCTAGGGGTCAGTTTATTGGTATGGTCCTTAGCAGACAACAGTACTTCGTTCTCTCCTAGGACTGTGGCCTTTCTAGTCTCAGACTCTCGGGTACCTGGGCAGTGGCAGACATGGGTTCTATCTCACGGAGTGGCCCTTATTTACAATCAGTTAGTGATTGGTTGCTCCTACAAGTTTTGTGCCACTGTTGCAGAACAGGGCATCTTATAGCAGATGTATAACTGGGTTGGTACGTACCTTTCTCCTTTGGTAGCATGCGTAACACTTCCCAGCATCATGAGCACTGCGTGAAAGCTCTATGTAGGCACCAGACCACATTCTCCATATTCTGTGAGTTATGTAGGTCTTAAGCAATAGGGGCTTACTGTCGGTTTGTGGATAACAACCAAGAAAGAGCCTTGGCAATAGGCTCCGTTGCTTTTGGTCAGTGTTTTGTTATAGCAACAGAGGGCAAAGCAGTACTAGAAAATTGTACCAGATTGCTGGGACAGACCTAGTCATGTTGCTTTGGGTTGGGAAAGCCATGTGTTCAGAACTTAACGGGCTGTTATTTGGTTGCTTAGGAGAGGAGAATGCTGAGAGAAACACAGATGCCTGAGGCCACATCATCTGTCTGTCCCATCAGTGCATTTAGACATTTGGGAATTTTACCATGCCCACCTGCCTTTGCTCCTTCCTTCCTCCTTCCTTCCTTCCTTCCTTCTTCCCTTTCTTAACTTTTCTTTTTTAGACAAGGTCTCACTTTGTACTCTAGGGGGTGTTGGTTTGGTACTGGCTGTGTAAACCAGGTTCACCTTAAAGTTACCACCAGCTACCTTCTCAAAAAAACCCAAGTACTTGGATTCTAGGTAAGTGCCACCTTGCCTGGTCTTTAAAAATATTTATACATGATTTATGGGGGGATGGGGAGGGAAGTACAGTAGGATTGGGACGGTTTTAGACAGACTAAGCTGACTTCAGATTTGCTGTATACACAATGTAGATCTTAAAGTCCCATACCTACTGCTGGGATGATAAGCATTCACAACCAGGCCCTATGACACTGTATTTCTTACTCTTTTAAAAATTAAATTTTATGTGTGTTTTGCCTGCATGTAATTAATATCTTTGCGCTATTTGTATCCCTGGGGTCTGCAGAGGCCAAGAAGAAGGTATCAGATCTCCTGAAACTAGAGATGGTTGTGAATTTCCATGTGTGTGCACTGGGGATCTATGTACCAACTGTCGTATAGGGTTTGCTATGTATTATGTGTGCTTCTGCCTAGAACTTTGCTCACAAGTCTGCCTTGACCCAGATGAATGCTATCCAATTATTTTGAGTGTTCCTGTCTCACTCAGTGATCCATTGCTGTGAAGACACATCATGACCAAGGCAACTCATAAAATAAAGCATTTAGTTAGGACTGACTTACAGTTTCAGTTTAGTCCATTATCATCATGGCAGAGAACATGGCAGCACAAAGGCAGCCCTGGTGCTGGCGTAGTAGCTGAGAGTTCTACATCCCGATCTACAGGCAGTGGAAAGAGAAAGTCAATGGGAACGGTTTAAGCATTTGAAACCCAAAGCCCATGCCCCACTGACACACCTTTTCCAACACATTAAGGCCACACATCTTAATCCTTCTCTTTCTTTCAAGTAGGGTCACTCCCTGATGACTAAGAATTTAAACATAGGAGCCTGTGGGGACCATTCTTATTCAAACCACCACAGAGCCTTAGGAAGTAAAGTTTTGGGCAAATTTCATACCCCCACCCCCACTAGACATATAGTGTATGTGCATATATCATATAAATTATATATACATGTATAATATATAATATGTAATATATACACATAACATAATATATGATATATAAAATATATTCTATATGATATAGTTTACTTCTATAATAAATGTGTATAATATATAGTGGGGAAGGAGTACATATAATATACTATATATGGTGTATATAGTACATGTACATGTGTATTACACACATACATCATACATTTATGCTCACATGTGTTGATGTGATAATATTTATTTTTAATGTAAGTGAAGAAAAATGAATAAAAGGTAAAACCAACAGTATTTAAACTAGTTTTTATTACTTTATAGTGCAAAATGTTCTTTTTCTAATATTTAAGACTTACTTACTTTATGCGTGTTTTGTCTGCGTGTATCTATATCTATGTATATCATGTGCATGCCTGGTGCCCACAGAAGTCAGAAGAGTGCATCGGATGCCCTGGAGCTTCAGTTACAGTTGTAAGTGACCACATAGGAGCTGGGAACCAAACTCAAGTCCTCATCAAGAGCAACAAGAGCTCTTCACCACTGAGCCATTTCTCCATTCTTTTGAGCATAAAGTGTTTATTTTTTTATTTATTTTTACACTCCAGATTTTATTCCCCTCCCAATCTACTCTCCGACTGTTCCAATTCCCAAACCTCTTTCCACCCCCAACTCCCCACCCCCCTCTTCACAAGAATGTCCCCACCCCACCAGACCTCTAAACTCCCTGTGGCCTCCATTCTCTTGAGGGTTACATGTATCTTCCTTGACTGAACCCAAATGTGGCAGTCCTCTGCTGTATACATGTTTGGGGCCTCATCTCAGCTGGTGTATGCTGCCTGGTTGGTGATTCAGTATCTGAGAGATCTTGGAGTCCAGGTTAATGGATACTGCTGGTCCTCCTACAGGGTTGCCCTCCTCCTCAGCTTCCTCCAGCTTTTCCCTAATTCAACAGAGGGGTCAGTAGCTTCCATTCGTTGGTTGGGTGCACACATCTGCATCTGACTCTTTCAGCTGCTTGTTGGGCCTTTTGGAGGGCAGCCATGGTAGCTCTATAGCCTCAGTAATGGTGTCAGGTCTTGGGACCTCCCCTTGAGCTATATCCTACTTTGGGTCTGTCACTGGACCTTCTTTTCCTCAGGCTATTATCCAGTTTGCAATCCCACCAGCAATGAAGGAATGTTTCTCTTTTTCCACATCATCACCAACATGTGTTGTCACCTGAGGTTTTGATCTTAGCCATTCTGACTGGTACAAAGTAGAATCTCAGGGTCTTTGATTTGCCTTTCTCTGATTACTAAGAACTTTGAACATTTCTTTAGGTGCTTCTCAGCCATTCAAGATTTCTCTGTTGTGAATTTAGTGTTTAGTTCTATACCCGATTTTTTGATTGGGTTGTTTGGTTTTTTGGTGGTTAGCTTCTTAAGTTCTTTATATATTTTGGATATTAACCCTCTATGGATGTGGGGTTAGTGAAGATTTTTTTTCCCAATCTGTAGGATGCCGATTTGTCTTATTGACTTCGTCCTTTGCCTTACAGAAGCTTTCCAATTTCATGAGGTCCCATTTATCAATTCTTGATCTTAGAGCCTGAGCCATTGGAGTTCTGTTTAGGAAATTCCCTGCTGTGCCAATGAGTTCAAGGCTCTTTCCCGCTTTCTCTTCTATTAGATTGAGTGTATCTGGTTTTATGTTGAGATCCTTGATCCACTTGGACTTGAGCTTTGTGCATGGTGACAAATATGGGTCTATTTTCATTTTTCTGCATAAAGATTGCCAGTTATGGGGTTGGGGATTTAGCTCAGTGGTAGAGCGCTTGCCTAGGAAGCGCAAGGCCCTGGGTTCGGTCCCCAGCTCCGAAAAAAAAAAAAAAAGAACTAAAAAAAAAAAAAAAAAGATTGCCAGTTAGACAAGCACCATGTATTGAAGATGTTTCTTTTTTTTTTTTCAATTGTATATTTTTGGCTTCTTTGTCAAAGACTAAGTGTGTATAAGTGTATGATTTTATTTCTTATCCATTTCCATCCCTGCATTTCTTTCAGACAAGAAGAATTATGGGTGAGAGATAGCAGCTCCAACCCTCACTTGATCAACCTGTCTGTCTCTTTACCAATACCATGCACTTTTTATCACTATTGCTCTGCAGTAGAGCTTGAGGTCAGGAATGGTGATTCCCCCAGCCGTTCTTTTATCATTAAGATTTTTTCCCCCACTATTTTGGGTTTTTTGCCTTTCCAGATGAGTTGTTCTTGCTACCACTTCCTGTCTAGCACTTTGAGTACTATATTGAATAGATATGGGGAGAGTGGGCATCCTTGTCTTGTCTCTGATTTTAGTGAGATTGCTTCAAGTATCAAATTAAATGGAGAGATACCCTCATAGAAGCAGGGTTGGGGGGGATGGGATAGCAGGTTTCTGGATGGGAAACCAGGAAAGGGGATAACATTTAAAATGTAAATTTAAAAAAATCCAATAAAGTTTTAAAGTAAGAAAAAAAAAGGAGAGATACTGGAAGCAATCCCAGAAAGTGTTTTTACTCTCACTGAAAAATTTATTTTCTGTTAGTGAGGTCTTTTTTCTATTAAAACTAATGATTTATGGAATTTATAATTTTTAAAGTCTTAATGTGGCCCAGTGGGCTATGATTTATTTATTTAAAGATCTAGTAAGATTTTTATTTACTTCAGTACTTGAGTTTAAATAGTACCATAGCTGACAAAGATAATCTTAGACAATCCATAGACACGTATTGAGAAAATGAATCCTTATCTGAAAGCCATTTCTGTCCTATCATCAACAGTGCAAAGACTTTTGTTGTAAGTTGATTTCTGTCTTTGCAGATGACTGCCCTTTATTCTTAGAACTAATTCTATGGCTACATTTTTATTTTTTAGTGTTAACTAGGACAGTGTTTTACACTTGAAAGACAATAGACAATGAAAATTTTTTCTTGTTAGGCCTGCAGAAAGGGCATTTTAAATGATAACATACTAATATACTTTCAATAAAAATATCGATACTGGAAACACTTTCAGCATCTGTTGTAAAAACATTTTCTCTGTTTCATCAATTTCTTTGCTAAAGGCTGCTTTAACAAACAAATAAATTCCTTAAGGAATGCTTCCAAACAGCTCACTGTGAGAGGACACATTGCGTTTATTGTTTGAAATGTGTCAGGTGACTAGAACCATGGCTTAACCTAGAGAAGATAGGTAGAGTTAGAATATTCATTTTCTGTCAAGCAAAACCAGGTCACCCTCAGGTTCTGCACTTCTACTAAGGGTCTGAAGAAAGGCATCGAGCTTTGGACGGTTACAAATGCATGTGTAAGTCTCTGTATCAGCATATGTCATTGTAACATGGTTCAAAGATTTCCAACCCTGGGTGGTGGTGCTTACCAGTCCCAATAGGTCACCGAGACTGGAGGTTCATGAGCTTGAGGCTAGCCTGGGCTAAAAATAAGACTCTGTTTCAAGTAAGCAAACAAATGTAATTTCGGTGTAGTTTAAATGTAAGTTTCTGTACAATGCATTGCAGATAATATTGTGTTGAAATTTCACACTTCTATACCTAACTAATATACTCTAGAGTTGACAGCAGGTAAGGATCTGGCATGAGTTACTTTATAGCTTTGCCCTAGAATCTTTGCTGTTAATTCCTGTTAAAGCGGGTGCTTACTCTATTGTTGCTCGCACACTTTTTCTGTAAAATGCTGATTTTCCTTAAGGAATTTATTTTAATTTTGAAATTTCCTTCCAGTCCCTTTTCCTGTTCAATTCCTGCAAAGCTCCACTGACTTCGTTTGTTTGTTTGTTTGTTTGTTTGTTTGGAGGCTGAGTATTGCTCTAGCCCTTGCTGACCTGGGATTCACTCTATAGCCCAGGCTATCCTCAAATTTAGTGTAATCCTCTTGCCTCAACTACCCAACCACTTGAATACATGAGCCACTATACCTGGTTTTTATTTCATTATTATAATAAGATCTAAAAGTACCATAGACTGAGATATTCTAGAAGTATGTACACCTTCATCCAACCACACACCAAATATCCTTTCATACATGAGTATTCTGCTGCTATTTACAGCAATTTCCCCAGGGTTTCATCCTTAGCCGTGTTTGCGGAGAGATGTTGGCACATTATATTGCTTTAGCCATTTTAAGTTACATCTACACAGATCTTGCTAAACTTTATCACTAGGTTTAAAACTGTAAAGTTTTCAACTCAGTACTGCCTGACTTCAGCATTGTTGAAAAAAATGCCACATCTACGCTTTTATTTCCCAACAGTTTCCTCTGCAGCAAGAGCATACGTATATACGTCTGGTCCCATGTAGGCTTCTTAGTAGTTTCAACAATCTTGTCACTTGTCCCAACTGGTTAAACAGTCTTGTTTTTCAGTCTTGGAGATGGGCTGGAAACAGCTCTTGTTCTAGCATTACCCTTTGGCAAGATTGTTGAAACTAAGTGGAAATACATTTTCTTTAACTAAAACCCTTTTTATTTTTAAAAGAAATGTTTTGGCAAGAGTTGTTTTTGTGAACGTTCATTATATTGAATTAGAGAGGTAAATGAAAATTTGCTTAATCAAGTACAGAGCCCGACAAAGGCTCTTCTCCTTCCAAGTTGTCATGAAGCCCCATTTTAGGTGAGGCAACTTTGTAGCGAGGGTTCTATTGCTTTGAAGAGACACCATGACCACAACAACTCTTGCAAAGGAAAACATTTCACTGGGGCTGGCTTACATCTGGAGGCGTAGTTCACTATCGCCATAGGGAAGCATGAGGTACTGGACAGGCAGCTGAGTCTTCTACTTCTGGATCCCCAAGCAGATAGAAGAGAGAGACACTGGGCTGCCTTGAGAATGTGAAACCCCAAAGGCCACCCTCTTTGACACACTTCCTCCAACAAGGCCATACCTTCTCCAACTGGCTACCCGTCCTAATCCTTTGACATAGTCACTATTTAATAGTGCCACTCTCTAAGAGCCTCTGGGGGCCATTTTCATTCAAACCAACCCAGGTTTCTTCAGGGATTGTCTGAAATACATGAGTGTGCCCCACGACTATCCCAGTACATGGCATCCCTCTCAGACCATGTATTAAAGTATAGCTAACTCTTAGCACCCATTTCTTTGCCATCTTGTAAATACAACTATGTGCATGTAAAGGTCCAGTTGCTTTGGTAGCCTTGTAGGGAAAGAGCCACCGGCCAAGAGCTGTAGATGCAATTGCCCGGGACAAAAGCAGGCTGCTATCTTTAAGGAGTGGTGCACACATTTCCATCAGAAACAGCTGTAAGAAATCCAATCTCCCAGTGATTAAAAAAAGGTAAGATAGATAATAATAGTAGTAATGGATAAGACAGGCTATAATAATAGTGATGATGATGATGATGATGACGACAATGACAATGACAATAAAGGTCTCACCTGGAAACTCTGGCTACGTTATTATTTTTCCACCTATAAAATATTAATATGCTGTTCCTAACATGAACAAATTTAGTCTTTAATTTTAACATTTTTTCTTCATCCATTTTACCTTTTCCTGATGCAGCAGCCTACTGAGCAATGTCTAGATCACTCTTGTCAGATGAATAATCACAGCTTCGTGTGTGGAAGATTGCTTGACTATACTGTTAACCTCTCTTCTTCCTCTGTAATTGATTCTCCACACAAAAGATGAGGGTCTGGTCGAAGGGTGCTGAGGAGAATTTGACTCATTGACCTAGTTTACTTTGTCCAACGTCAGACCTAGAGCAAAGGAGAATTTTATTCTATTCTCTAGTGTGTCGGTCAATTCCAGGGCTCTTCCTAAATGGTGATAATCCTAGCTGTTGTTTGGAGAACTGATCCACTAAAGGAACAAAAGCATTTCAGTGCTGGGCCCCTCTTTGACTGTCACTCTCAAAACATCTTTCTGATCCTCTGTTTCCTCAGCTGCAGAATAGGGTTTTGCAGAATGAGTTTGCTGGGTTTGTAGGTAAAAATGTTGGACTATTGCTCAGTTATACAAGTAAACAAGGCAAAGCCCAAATAACCAGTTCATCATGTGCCTTACATGCAAGGGCCATGTGCCGAGATGCTTGCCTGGTTACCAGTTCATCATGTGCCTTACATGTAAGGGCCGTGTGCCGAGATGCTTGCCTGGTTACCAGTTCATCATGTGCCTTACATGTAAGGGCCGTGTGCCGAGATGCTTGCCTGGCGCATGAAAGTTCGTGGCAAAGGGATAGGTCATTGTCATCATTGTTATTTTTGAGACAGAACCTCATATAGTTCAGGCTGACCCCAAATTTTCAGGGTAGTCAAGGATGACTTTGGGGCTCTGGTCCCCGGTCTCTACTTTCCAAGTGTTAGGATTGCAGGAGTGTGTCTCCAGGGTCGCCTTAGCATTACTATTTCCCTAGTTAAAGATGGAAGGCATTGCCTTATGAGTAAGTTTTACTGTCATCAATTCAGATACACAGACAAAAATCAAGAGCATAAAACATCCATAGAAAATAGTTTAGGATAGTCACTTCACACGATGCAGCTTTTCCTTCTCTCTGTATATACACATGTGTGTGTGTGTGTGTGTGTGTGTGTGTGTGTGTGTGTGTAGATCAGAGGCAACCTCAGGTGCTGTTTCTTAGAAGCCATTCACCTCATTTTTCCAGATGGAGTCTCTCAGTGGAAACTGGTGCTCGCTAATTAGGCTAGTCTTGTGGATTACAACTGTATACCACAGTGCCTGGCTCTTTATGTGGGTGCTAGGGATTGAACTCAGGTCCTCTAACTTGAATGACAAGCACTTTAGCAACTGATTTATGCCCCGAGTTTCAGTCTTTCCCTTTGGATAAACACATTTCATGTTTGCAGTATCAATTACTAATTAAAATTATTTTGTTATGCAGTTTTCTATCAATTTAAGACAATAGGTTCTGAAATTATATGTATATTATATATGTCACATATCATATATTCATAAAAATTACATAATATAATGGTACAACAGTATATCATAATATAGTATATACTGCATATTACATATATAATACAATATAATTATATAGTACATAATATATTATATATCATATATGTATATATTATTATATATAGTGTATTTACACATACACACTGTGAGCTTTTAAAAATTTAACTTTATGAAGTCAAGACTTTGAGTCCGAGGTGTATTTGGAAGGCCACTACACTTGTTCCCTTCCTGAGAGGTGGACAGAAGCATGGTGGCCGACATAGTGCGGGAAGAAAGAGCTGAGCGTTCTAAATCTTTGGCCAGCAGGTAGCAGAACTGACCTGAACTCCTGAGACCACAAAGCCTATCCCCGCAATCACACACTTCCTCCAACAAGGCCACACTTTCCAATAGCGCCACTCCGTATGGGCCAAGCACTCAAACACATGAGTCTATGGGAACCATTCCTATTCAAAACACAACACGCTATCACTCGTTGGTTGGAAACAGCACATGGAAATCATTATGGAGAGATGAAATCATTTCATGTGCTTAGGAACCCTAAAAGGAAATAAATGCATGGATCAGTCGTCCCTGATAACTGTAGGACAGAGTTCTCTGAAGTCAAATAAAGGCCATGCCCCACCCTTGGCAGACGCTGCTGAACACTCTTCTTTCTCCCTCCCTTTCTATCTCCTGTCTCAGACGTTAGAAGCCATTACCATATAAGGCTGCGTTTCCTAAGCGATGACACCCTTAGGCACTTTTCCTAGAATGACCATTTATCTTCATCCGTCAAGACCAAACTAAGGTGAGCCCAAACCTGAGAGACGAACACCATTATTATTTTTCATTTCATGAAACCGTCTTTCTCTCCTGGATGGCGCTCAGTGTGACCTCGGCAGATGACACACATAATGGAGTGCCTTTGATGATACAGGAATTAAGGATCTCAGTGTTGGGTTTTCAGGTCTAATCTGTAGGCTGTCTGTCTACCAGATAAAGAATTGCAAATCTGAGCAGTCTTGCCCCAGGCAGACTGGTGCAGAGCTTGGCAGAGGGGCAATCCAGGAACAAGAGCTCATCCTCCAGCCTGCTCCTTGCTCCTGCTCCCCTCCCCTTGACAAATCAACCACTTAGCTTCCTGTTGACGAGGTTACCATGATCCTGTGCTCCACAGACATGGGGCTCAGAGCAGATGCACACAGTTATTTAGGCACCCGGTTATGACAGTGCTCTGGAAAGTATCCTCATTATTCCCAATTACTCTGCTCCTCTGTGTCCCTTTAACAATGTGAAGGGATAATTGTTTCTTTGTCTCCACCACCCTTGGTCTCTTCCCACTCTTGACTGATCTCTCTGTTTACTTCTTTTCTCTGACAAAAAAAAAAAAATCACATGTTGCCAAAATGCAAAGTAAATAGATAGCATTGTATACCTGTCTGTCTGCCTCTCGCCCCTCTCCCTCCCTCTCTCTGTACATGTGTGTGTGAAGAGAGAAAAAGACAGAGAGTGAACGAATGAGTGAGTGAAAGAGAGAGACAGACAGAGAGACAGAGAGACGACAGAGGAGAATCTAACCCGTTCTTCAGAAGCTGCTCTTAACTGATTTTCAGGAAAAGGCAGCCTCACAGATCTTTCAGTTGTGGTATGGGATGAGTAAATCTGAGACATTGCAGGCATTGGGTGACTTTGAATAAGTGTATAGAGAATTTGTAAGGTTCATGAGGCCTGCCCTTGGGTGCCCTGGCCTCTCTCCTGGGTATCCACACAGCCTTCTTCTGCCTCAGTCGCTACCTCCTTCTAGGGCGAGCTTTTTTATTTTCTCTTGAATGTGTTCTTTTGTTTGTTTGCCTTTCCAGAATGACAATTGATCTGTGCACACAATTGGTATATAATCAGACCCTTATTATTCTAACTGATCTCTGGATCCTCGTGTTTAATTTGGTGAGATATAAAATTGTTTTTAATTTAAAAACAGGGACACCCCTGGAGGGTGCTGGGGGACTTATAAACATCACCCGAGCTGTGTGGATGAGGATTTTGAGTTTGCGTTCATGTTTTTTGCTGAGCGTGAGTGTGAACTGAGATAATGCTACAGGAGTGGAGGCAGTGGTCGAGGACAAAGAGAGGAGCGCATAGGGACAGTAGGGACACCCTCACTGATAAGGTGAGACTTCCATTTGGACTCCAAATATCATGAGTTTCAGGCCTTGGCACACTTCCCTGAAGTTCCACACAGAAATGTTGTTAGCAGTTTCCACTAGCGTTTCTAGTTAACAGATGTGCACCTCCACATGTGTGCTGCCACCCTTTCCTTTAAAAGTAGGAGGCATGTCATCTCATGGTTCTTGGCATCATGGATGACTAACAGGAGCCACATATATGCACAACTAGGAATGTATAGCAGGCTACACACATGGCTGACGTGTGGAGTAAGTTAACTAATGAATGAATAGGACTTTTAATCTTAGGGTAAATGTGGTAGCAGTTCATGTTTATTTGTGTGCATGCGTGTGTGTGTGTGTGTGTGTGTGTGTGTGTGTGTGTGTGTGTGTGTGGTGTGTGGTGTGTGTTTGCATGTGGAAAGATCTTGCAGAAGTCAAGTCTCTCTTTCCACCAAGTAGTCGCTGGGCCTTGAACTCGGGTAGTCAGGCTTGGGTTGCCATCATGTTGACCCAAGGTAGTGTTACTACTGAGTTTAATTTCACAGTGTGTTATGAGAAAATGATTCAAAGGATAAATAAAGGAGTTACCTATGTGCCTTGCATGTATATGCTCATGTTTATAAAAAGTCCACAGGGTTTAGCGAGATGCACGCTGGTATGGGTTGAACTGTGTGAGTCTGGTTCGGTTTTGGTCTTAACGACATCACTCAGATGAATGGGCTCTCAACTGCTCTATTTATAAAATGACAAATTTAGATGATTTTATTGTTCATTATGGCTATTTTTAAACCAAGAAGATAAAAGATGAAAGCAATGTCCATGTATGGGAATGTTTTCCCTAATTTAACAAAGACAAATTTTAGAAAGTTTAATTCTTTAACATAGTATTATATGGAACCCTATATGCATTTCTTCAAGTCATAGTTTCTAGTATATATATAAGAATATAAGCATATATATACACACATATATATACACACACACATATACGTGTGTGTGTGTGTGTGTGTGTGTAAGATAGGAACTCTCAAGTTATAACAATTGAACATTTTCACTAAATTTTCCTTTTCCAATGCTGAAAATGATAGTGAATTACTACTGAACTCGTTGTGTCCCATTGCTTTAACTTTTAATAGATGCTTGAGATTATAAGAGTATTTTTGAAACAAATGATTTCAAAATAGATTTCTTTATTAATTTTCTAAATAATGAAATAGTTCTCTGTAATATGTAAATGTAGTCAGTCTTTTTCTTAAAATCATTCTCAATTCATGGCTTTAAGCGCAGTTGTCATTTTCATAAGTCTAAATTCTTTATTTATGTTCTGGGTCAAGTGTTATTTGCAACTAAGAATTTTCTCACTCTTCTGCTGGAAATCGCAAAGAGGCAACAGAGTCAGGTTATGTCACATTTATTTCCTTTATTAGAGCTATGAAGCATGTAGAAGAACTTATGGTTACACCTGAGGGACCTGAACTTAATCCTTGGGAACCTACAAGGTACAGGGAGAGAACTGACTCCCACAAGCCATCTTCTGACCTCCACATATGCCCCATGGAGAGCACACAGCCACTCACATAAAAATCAATCAATATCAATCAATAAATCAATCAATAAATAAATGTAGTTAAGCAGTTTAATTTTAAAAACTTGCTGCAGTACAAGTGGCCTGGCTGTTCGAGTCTGTGGGGCACGCTAATGTGCAGGAAAGAGAAGAAGATATTTCATCCTGCTTAACTATATCTTAGCCCTTTAAATTTACATGAAAGGAATTCAGATGAGTGACCTGTGTATATGCTGTATGTCAGGAGTGAAAGGAGAGCCACTGGGAGCCATCGGCTTCTTTCTCCCAGATGGGATCCTTTAAATCAAACCTTGTCTCTCCCCAACAAAGGGATTTCTTTTTTATGTTTAAAATAGCTAGACATGAAAATAGATCTCACTTTTGGATTGCAATAAAACAACATTGTCATTGTAAAAATAATTCTAACTGGACAGAAAAGGGCAAAGATGAAATGGCTCTCATACTGGCCAGAGACGCCGCAGTGGTAGCCTGCTGGCAGCAGCACGGTTGATTGCGCAGTGTCCTTTTAGGTTCCATCTCCTGTTAGCAGGACTGCACTTAAGGTCATTTTGTTTGTTTGTTTTCATTTTCTTTGACACAGAGATTCTGACGGTAGCCCAACCAGATCTTGAGCTTGTAATCTCTGACCTCAGCCTTCTAAACTTGGGGGTTCTGGGTGCTCACCCTGGTAAAATGTCTAAACAGTTTCTTTCCAACCCTCCTTTCAAACTGTAAAGGGTGAACCCAGGGCTTCACACATTCAAGGAAATGAGACTTAGAGAGCATTGAAGGGCAGGTAACATTTAGGTGGACAGAATGATCGGAAGAGGGTCTTAGACAGGCCTAACAGCCTCGCCCAAAGGCCAACTCCTTAGGACCATCTCTGCTGGAGTATTGTGCAAGGCTCACGGCCACATTCATGAAGCAGAAAGAAGGGACAGCTGTGAGTATATACTCAGTCAGAAGGTACCTAATGGAGTAGAGACAGGCAGGAAGGGGGAGAGAAGAGGAGGGAGGGGAAGAGGAGAAAGGGGAGGGGGAGGGAGGGGGAGAAGGGAAAGAGAGGAAGGGAGGGGAAGAGGGAAAGGGGGGAAAGGGAGAGGGGGAGGGGAGGGAGAGGTAGAGTTGTAACTACCTGGGGAATAGGTACTGACACAGGTGTAGACATCAACCCTATTGTCATGACCTTAGTTGAGTTGAGAGATGGAGCCATCCCTGAGGGAGCTAAGGTTTTCAAAGCACGTCTAAGATTTGATAGGCGCTGCTATGTTTGAGGATGTGGGGATGTGGAGTGTCTGTGTGATGTGAATGTCAGTTCTTGCTTAAGAACAGCTTGAGAGGTGTGGGGGACAGGATCCATGGAGGTTGTAAGAATTGTTTTTTGAGATGCTTAGGTTGTCCACATCCCCAGAGCCAGCACCGTGGAGACTGATTTTTCTGGATGTTTCTTTTCATACATGGATCATCTGTCTCATCCATAGGTCGTAGCAGATGCAGGGTGGATTGTGGGTCATGCCTGTTGTTAGCCACCCTGGGGTAGGCTGCAGGTACATGGATCTGATTCTGAGCACGACAGAGGCCACTGCATTGCTGCCTTTAGGGCACTTGGATCCTGCTCTGTCATCTGTGTGACTCTCAGAACATTGGAGGGACCTTTATCTCTGACTCACAGCGCAAGCTGGAGTCCATACACCGAAGCTCTCTGAAACCATTCTCATTACCATTAATGACGTTAGGACACAGAGTCTTACTCTGTGACCCAGTGTGGCCGCACACTTGTGATCCTGCTGCCTCCCACACACTAGGGATACAGGCCATCATACCCTGCTCTAAAGTAAACCGATGACCAAGGGGACAACGTGGCAATCACACAGCAGCAAGGGCTGATCACTTGCAGTGTGTTCTCAACTCCCTCTGTTTTTTTTTTTTTTTAAAGACAGTTGGGGTGTGAACATAATTTCTTTTTAACCCCATATTCAGTTTTTCATTTACAGAATTTGTTTTACCGTGACCCACAGATCATTAGTTCCCCTCCAATGTTAGACGTGTTCCTGTCCATTTTGAGGTGCTGTCACTCACGCAGACATGATGAGAAGCACGAGTTGCTCTTTTCCCACCTCACTGCATCCTGGACACTGCTCAGGTGTGCTGTGGCTCCTTGTCTGTCTGCCACACTGGACACTGCAGTCTCGGTCATTCCTTTTGAATCAAGTCCTCTGGGGAAGGAGGTGTCAGGAAGAGCTGTGGAGCACACAGGTGAGCTCCCTGAGCTTTGTCCCGGCTCCTGAATTTACATTTTTACCTCTGGTAACACGCCGATGCCCATCTCCATTCACTCTGCCTATCCATTCAGTCTTTCCCTATGTCTTCTTCATATGCATAAAAGCTTTATAGCATCTTCCTATGATAACAAGAAATCTCAGTACTCTCTATACGGTTTGCATGAAACCTCCATGAAATAAAAGCAAAACTGAAGGTCTTTCCATCTTACCATGGTAGAATGAGTTGTTAGTTATTTGGGGGCTTTTGAGGTCATTAGTTGTAAGAGCTGAGGTGTACTGTGAAGTAAACATTATTTTGTTTGCAAGTCTCATTTTACCCAAGAATTTTTTCTTCTTCTGGACTAGATCCAGATCTATCACAATGAGCACACTGACTTAATAGAAAAATCACCCCTAAGGTACTGGCCCAATGGACTAACAGGCTAAGCCATCAGACAAGATTAAGCCTGGGTACAACATAAGACTGATTGCAAAATGGCAATAATTGAAATATGTGGGAAGCATAAAACGTGGGGATCTGCAAGGCCAAGTGTGGCGATGCACCCTAGTAATTCCCAGCACTTGAGAGGTGGAGGACAGGAAGATCAGAGGTTTTAGTCTAGTTTCAGCTTTGTAAGGAGTCTGAGGCTAGCCTAGACTACAGGTCACCTTGCCTCAAAAACAAAACAAGACAAAGCAAAACAAACACGACAAACAAACCAGTCCAATGAGATCAAGAAACAAAACACTTTAGACGTTTAAAGAGATAACTCCTTTGATGTAATCGGCTCAAACATGGAAGCCTCGTCTTTTTACATCACTGACAGCTTATCACCCTTCGCCCTCATGTATGTTGACTGACTAAGTAATCACCTTTTCAAAACATCTTGAATCCGATGTAGGGTACCAGGACACAAAGCAGAAGAAGTCCTTTCAATATGAGGTGTAATCTTTATCATTCTAACTTCTACTCAATGGTTTAAGGTCTGCTTTTGGTCAAATGTGGAGCAAGCCAATCCCCCTGGCACGGCCGTTGAAGTAAGTCTTCTCTAGAATTCTAACCATCCTCTTCTCAATAGTCTGTCAAAGGGGACACATCTACCATTAGAGCTCACTAGCCCAGCCAATGCATGCAAACGACAGCATTTAATAAAATAGTCAATTGTATAATCTGAGAGCAGCCAGCAAGTGGTTCTGGAATGTTAGGCAAAGATTTAGTTGAGCAAACTCACTATGGGTTCATAGAGTGAGACTTGGTGTTCATAAACATTCTCGGGATCATTAGTAAGAAAGATGTTTCATAGAACACACGATTATGACTTTCGTTTCTAGGTTTGGCTTTCATGTAATTTTCCAGGTTGCATTCATTACCATGGAAACAGCTTCAGCGTAAATCAGCCACAGTCCACAGATTCCTGGTCTCTGGCTTTTAGTATCGGCTTCTGGTGCTTGTTTTCATTACATAAGCACATATTGACTTGTTCCATCTTGTACTGGAATATGAAGAATGAATAACGTGGGTGTCTTGCTCTTTAGAATGTAAACATCTCCACAAGAGGTACATTTATAACCTTTATACAAGAGGACAAGGTTATTACAGAAAGCAATATATAATCTGAAACACAAATCAAGAAGGAATTAATTCTGCTTGGTAGTATTGCAGATGAGTGAAGAGTTTTCATTGAAACGAGACCCTGGTGGCTCAATTGGACAGTGATATTCCAAACTCAGGGAACAGTACCAGGCAGGACTAGCAGAAGACTGGCTCAAGCGGTGGGTGTCAGGGGTCAGAAAGGTTTACCTTTCCAGAGAATTTTTTTGTTTTGGGGCTAAAGTGACCTCTTTTTATAAAAACTGGAATTGGGAGTGAAGGGTGGCTTAGTGGCTAAAAACACTTGCTGCTCTTGAAGATGACCTTGGTTCTATCCCCAGCATCCATATGGTTTAACTATAGTTCCGAAGGATCTGGCACCTTCTTCTGACCTCTTAGGCACCAAGCATACATGTGATATGGGCATACATATATGCAGACACTCACACATGCTGTTAAAGTAAAAATAAATAAGTGGCTTAAAAAAAAAAAAGCTCGAACTTATCAAAGGAGCATAGGAACAAGTCAATATCTCTTAGTACCCTGTATCCATGTGTAACTAATCAGTGGCCTGTCCCGTGAGCAGCATCCAAGCCTCTACTCATTTCTCATCATTTGCATGAGGAAATTATGACAGAATATATGGAAGGTACCCTGTGAAGAGGATCATGACGGAAGTCTTGCTACTACCCCGTTGCCCTGGTTAATTCAGAGTATTGGCTTTTATGTCTTAACTCAGAAGTCCTGAAGAGCCAAGATTAAACATCACACTGCCTCTTCCTCTCAAGGGCACTGTCTTAGGCATGAAGAACTCCTTCCCCAAAGTTATTAAAAGATTGAAATCAGGGATATGACGTTGTCTGATGCCTCCTGGAGACAGCTGATGAGGATGTGGGGGTGGACTGGGAAGCAGAACTCGGAGAAAGGCCTTTAAGCATTCTATGCGGCAAATCCAAAGACATCAGGTTAGTCCAACAGGGACAAGGGTGCTCTCTGTCCGCTCTCTAACAGGAAGAGGCACAGAAGGGCCAGAAGGACATCAAAGGTGGACATCAGGGGGAGGAACAGAGAGGACAGTAGTTTGGGGACTTTTTCCTGTGTGATAAAGAGGGTGGGTTCAGCACTTACTAAGCCATTATGTAAGAGGAACAGTTACGGGAAAAGGAAAAAGAATGTAACTTCAAATAAAATCCAATTTGAGTCATCTGTGGGGACAGGGGAGGAGCTCTTTAACAGCCAGTTACAATCATCTGCACATGCTCAATAGAATGCGTAGTGTTAGAGATGACAGCGGAAGTACATAAAGGTGAACCCTAGATAGTGTGAGAACTTGGTATTGGGAAGTAGTCTGCACATGATGAGCATATTGTATTAGTTTCTATGAAGAACAGAAAAATGAAGAACAATTTGAGCATCTGGAAGTTCTCTTAGAGTCATTTGAGTGACAGATCTTGGATTTTAACTTATCTAAATTATTACTATTATTATTATTATTATTATTATTAATAGTAGTAGTAGTAGTACATTGCATATTTCTTGTTATTCTAATACTATCCTAAACACATGCAAACTCAGTCCCCTAACAAGAGCTCAGACCACACCCTGTGCCTATTGCTATGACTGCCCCACCCCCTTACATCACCCTGTCATCCTCACTTGAGGTAATACGACCCTGGATTTTGCTCACCATTGCTTAGTACCTAGTCTTGCTGAAGAATCTTGCAGTACGAAGATTAAGCACTGACTTAGTTGCTTTGGTTTTATTAAAAGGTTTTCCTGCTGTCTGTCTATCGCCTCTGGAGGCCCTGTCTTTTTTCCTTAAGACACAGTACTGGGGTTTGTCCAATAGCTGTAACTCCTGCCCATTTGCATCATCTGTTCACAGATAATACTGACGTGTGACATTGCACTTAGAGTCTGCAGCTAACTTACTCTCCTCCTGATGAGCATTCGGTTGCTCCAGGCGTTTGCTCTTGTAGACAGTGTCGTTAGAACACGTTTGCTGCTGTGAATGAGCTAGGACCTAATTTAGTTGTATGCCTAGAAAAGGAATGGCTGGGGCCTATGTTTGAAGTCTAGGTCTAGGGGGAAAATGGTGTATGATTTTGGTATTTCTGCCAGTAATGCAGAAGGGACTCCAGTCTCCTGATACTGGCTATTATCGTGAATTTATTTATATCGTTCTGTTGAATGCCAGCTGCCCTCACTGTGGTCTTGATTTGCATTTCTATGACCACTGGGTAAGTGGAATGTTCCTGCATATTTTTATTGGTGGTCTACGATTTCTGTGGATTGGTTCTTCCTGCCTCTGACGCTCTTGTTTGTGTTCTTGTTGGTTAATACAAATGCTGTGTGCATGGACCTTAGCCAGTTCATGTTTGACTATTCATATTGTCATTCTTCACAGTAAACTGTGTGTCATGTGACCTCTTGGCCTCATACTCTACGTTTTTATGGTGTTTAAAGTTTCTTTGGGTAAAAAAATGATTTTAATGCAGTCAAACTTACCACATTTGGGGCTTTTAAGTTTGTATTTGGGAACTTTGTCAGGGAAAGGTTTTACCTACATGAACACCCAACAAACATGTACTATAACATCTTTGTGTTTTAATGTGATTAACTGAAGTTTTTTTTTTCAGTCTTTTTCCACATACATTTTTTATAGTAAGTGTTTGGCTCTCTTACATATAGCACTGTTGTCAGCCCTACAGAATTCGATTAAAAACAACAGCTATGAAAACAAAAGGCTCTTCAGAATCAGAGACTTTAAGGAACACTGTCATTTCCTGACTAGATCATGGCATCAGGGTTCTTCACCTTAATAAAGCATAGTTTTTGTTTGAATTTGTGATATTTTTCAGGGGTTACTTGGCTTCTTGGATAAGAGAGATAGAAACTATTTAGCCAAAACGGAACCAAGTTTTCCACTAAGTGGATGTGCATGTATGCTCTGTACACTTATATGTGCAGTGTCCACACAGCAGTCCGCCACTCAGACTGCCCAGATGATTTTGTGGTGCTGGGGACATGTCGCTGATGTGGTTCCATGCTTTGTCAACGTCACTGGGTCTCATTGGGTCATGGGTCATTTCTATAGTACATTCATGCAGACAGTTTACCTGTAGAGTTTTTTTTTTTGTTTTGTTTTGTTTTTTTGTTTTTGTTTTTTTTTTTTTTTTGCTATAACGTAGGGAAAATAAAATAGTTACAAAATATGGCATGTGAGAATGGAAAATGTTAGTTTTCCCATTTAAGTAGATATTCTATGGGTTTTTTTTGCAAGCACGCATTCATGCATACACAGTATGAGTGAGAGCCTCACACAAGCTCTGCCACTGATCTGTATCCTCCACTCACCTTTTGCTTTGTATTTTGAGACAAGTTTTTAGTACGTTGTTTTAACGGACCTGAGCTCACTCCATAGGTCAGGCAGGACTTGAATTTACTCTACTTATACCTCAGTCTCCAGAGAGGCTGCAGTTACAAGTCCACAGTCAGGCCTGGCCCGCTGAATTGCTTATAGAAATCCTTCTCAATATAAACCCAGGACAAAATAGCCAACCTATAATTCCAAACTGCACCTCAACGTCTTTCTGTTTGCAAAACCTTTGTGCTTTAACCAAACATTTCACATGGGCCTGGATGTGCATATTTATACTGTCTGTTTATGTAGAAGAGTTTATGGTATAGAGAAACTTTAAACAGACCTGCAGATGTGTTTCTGAGAGTGGCTCATTTAGCAGGTAATGTACTGTCCAGCATTCTCCTTTCTTTGATTGTTGAGATTCAGCTGAACTGGAAGGGAAAATAGGCTTATCACTCGAAACAGGCTGGATTTCCTTAAAAGGAAATTGTTTCTTTTTCCCTTTGCTTCTCTGGAGAATTGGCTACAAACGGGGAATAGCTTTCCTGTGACTCATGCGCAGACCGGCGCTGCGTCCATAGAGCTTCAGATCAAACGATAGAGAAGTGGACCTCAATCAGACACACATGGGAAAAGAGAACAGCTTGCAGCTCCTTAACTACTGTGCAGATAAAATAAATTGCCCCCTTTAAGGAAATAGTTAATCCGGATACTGGTATAAAGTTTTACTTATTCAGTATATCTCATTTTTATACTTAAAAAAAAGTTTTGACAAGCTGAGTAGGCTACAGAGTCAAGGCTTAATTCTTATCCAAGTATTTCAAAGATAGGCAATCGAAAGGCCATCTTAGTCACATATAAAATATCGGGGGAGGGAGGTTCATTTGGTAATGCACTCCCCAAGCAAACATCAAGACTTATAATTGCATCCCCTGCACCCATGTAAAATGCCTGGTGGGACAGACAGTATGTACGTGTGATCCTGGGGCTGTGTAGGCAGAAACAAGAGGATCCTTGCAGCTCCCTGGCCAGACCCACTGTTCTAGTGAAAGTGTTTCAAGAAATCAGGCAGAGAGGGGAGCAAGGAAGATGCCTGGTGTTGACCTCTGGCATCTGTGTGTATGCACACACATATGTGCACACACACATACTCACATGCATCCACGCAGTGCTCCCACAATGCACGCGCTCCCATGAGCATGCACATACACAGATAGATTTTTGTACCAATGAGACCTCCCAGGCTAATGTTCAGACTATCATAGAAGTAAACATAGGTTTAAAAACTCTACAGTGGCAGAGTGGGAATTAACAAAAATTTCCTCTTCCAGGTTCAGCATGTTGCTCCCAGTAATGGTGGTCTTTGAGTGTAGACACTGGATCACTGGTGCACTCTTGGTGAGACCTGCAAAACTATACATCGAACACTTAACCCAACAGGACTTGACTGTTGAATACTTACTTTAAATGAGAATAAATATAAGGCACTGATGTGACACACAATTCTAGCATATTGCAATCATTCTGCCAAGCCTGGACAGAACTTCCCAGCTCCCAGACTTGGGCCATTGCCAGCGATTTGAATTGATGAGAGCTGAATGTTGAGACAAAAATCTCTTTGTTATCTTTGTACTTAGCTGTATTCGCTCCTCATGTGTCTAATACCAAAGGAACTGAGAAAGTTTACTTATGTGTTTATTGATTTTTAAAACTTTTGATGTTAATAAACATCAATTAAGGGCTTATTATACATTAAACTAGGCTTCAAGGGAGATAAAGGTGAACCTTTAACTCCAAAAAATTCAAAATGGGCCAGAAAGATGGTTCAGCAGGAAAGGGACTTAATTTATTTATACCATGCATCTGACGTTGATGATTTGAGTTTCTCAGACCTTGCACATTGAAAGAGGGAATAGAACTGATTGAGCTGTCCCTTAACATAGATTGATAGATAGATAGATAGATAGATAGATAGATAGATAGATAGATAGATAGACAGACAGATATAGATAAATACTGTGACATGCACTTGGTCAAACACATGCACACATGTGCACACACAGGCACAATAAATAAGTGAAATATTATTTTAAAAAGTGCTCACACTATTGCAGAGGCAGGCAGGCAAACCCAAAGACAAAGGCTAGATTCTACCAAATTTCACTCTGGGGAAGAAATGAATCAAGAGGGCTTCCTTGCAGAGCCTACTGGAAAGGTTACTTACAGGAGTGCGGGCTTTTCTTCCCCAACTGGATCTGTCCGGAAAACCTTATCCAGTAGTGGGGGGAGGGTGTGTGACTTCCCCAGAGACAATTAGACAGACCCCTGCTGTAGTCTTTTCTGGTCTCTATACAGGACATTTCCTCTTCCCCACAGGCTGTGCAGTGATGCCAGGCAGTAGGGAGGAGCTAGATACTCAGAAAAGAGTCTTGTGCCTACTCTGAATCCTGTGTGTGTGTGTGTGTGTGTGTGTGTGTGTGTGTGTGTGTGTGTGTGTAAACCATCAGTCAGATAGATGGATAACCTTTTCAAGAGGGACACAGTTGAACTCTCCAAAAGGATCAGAAAATAGACACTTCATGATACACAGATAGACTGAAACTTGAGGGTGACCTTGAGTTTCTGGCCCTCAAAATTCAGCTTCTCAAGTACGATGCTGAGGACTGAACCTGGTGTTTTGTGCATGTGTGCCAAGCATTCTGCTGTGTTATACACCCAGCTCCCTTAAAACCTTTGAATTATGAGGAGAATACAATCAGCTTGCATGGGGAGGGTGAGTGACTGAAGGAAGGACAAGCATCTATAAGAACATGGTGACAAGGGGCTGGGAATTTAGCTCAGTGGTAGAGCGCTTACCTAGGAAGCGCAAGGCCCTGGGTTCGGTCCCCAGCTCCGAAAAAAAAAAAAAAAAAAAAAAAGAACATGGTGACAAGATGAGAGAAAAGACAGAAAGAGGAATTAGATCTGTTAGACAAAATGATGTGTAGATAAAAAAAAATGTATGTAAGAAGCATAGGGAGAATGAAGGGTCTGGATGCCTTCCTTAATTGATCTGACTTTTGAATCTTTGTCCTACTTTCCTTTCAAATTTGAGATCCTTCAGTCACAGCTTTTGGAGTGTCAGGATTACAGGGGTCTGACACTATGCTCAGCTAGAATCTTTTTTCATTTGTTTGTTTGCAAGACAGTGACTGGTGAAGAAGCAATACTATCTAAGAAAGATGAGGAACTAACTCGTCAGTGTTTGGGGTGCGAGTATCTTCAGTGATGCAGTGTTCTCGTAACACATAGTTCTACAATTATCTCTTCAGCTGTTTCCCCCACTTAAGGGTTGAGACTGCACTTACTCAACTCCATGACCTGGCACCTATCAGATGCTTACACGTGAGTGATATGAAGGAGTGAAGCTCAAAGGCCCACTCACATGGGAAGCACACCTTTGTCCTGTGGCGTGGCTTTTCATCCATTCCGTAATTTTAGCTACCCATAAGCAGCCTTTCTCAGACTTCTGTTATCCATCCTGACTAATCAGATGCTGCTTAAAGGCAAATGTGCAGACTTTGTGTGATGAGCAGAGGATTTCTTTCACCCCAAACAACATTTCTATAGAGAGAAACAGAAAACACAAGAGTTGCTTTTGATCCAAGACTACGATGATCCATCAGTGACTACTTTAAGTTTGATGGAATGGTCAAGATGTCTCTTCTCCTAACACTTTTCTTTAAACACACACACACACACACACACACACACACACACACACACACACTTCTACCTACCTTCATAGTGATGTGATGGTTTGTATATATTATTACAGAGTCATGTATGATTTTGGGTTATTAAATCAGGAGGGGGCTGGTGAGGTGGCTTATGGGGTAAAGACGTGTGCTGCCAAACATGACAGCAGTGTTCAATTCCTGAGTTCAGTTCCTGGGAGCCACACAATGTAAGGAGAGAACCAATTCCTGGAAGTTGTCCTTGATTTCTATAATAAACATAAATGAACGAATAGCATCGAGTCAGTGACTTTTAAAGTGGAGCTGACTTTCTGCATTTTTATAACTGTTTGTAGTTGTGAGTATAAGGCTATCATAATAAGACAGAGTAAGACAAGATATCTTGTACTTTAAACTCATAGGAAATGTGTTCTGTATTTTATATGCAGGGAACCCAGATAGTTAATAGTGTCAGTCTATCAAGAAGAAATACGACCCCCCCTTTTTTTGGAAGTATCATCCACATGGTACAGTTTAGTCATATTTTGACTGGCTGGATTAATCCATGATTATACCTTTAATTATGGGTTTGTACTAAGGGAGCGCCATGAATCTTCCAGGTGAAATAATAAGGAACGCCTTGTATGTGTGATAAAGCAGCTGCTGTGTCTTGGCTGCCCCCACCCCGCCAGTACTGGAGGGGTCCCCTGCTCTGCCATGCGTACAGAATGGCTGCACCTTCAGAAGTGGATGTTTTAGAGCCTCCCATAGAATAAACCCCAAATGCTCACCTTTGAGTTTGCTTCCTAACTCTAAAGACAAGGCCAGATGACCAGGTGAGCTTCGTCATCTCTACTGGATAGGGGGAAGGGTTGCAGACACAGACCCATGGGGCAGAGGGGCCGATAATAGCATGGTGACTTTTGTGCTCTGTCCAGTCAGCTCTTTGTCAGTGTTCTCCTGAGCTCTCTTATGGGGTAGCCCTTAGGGAAAGGACAGACAGACATCTCAGCAGGCTGCAACCACAAAAGTCACATCATGTGGCAGCATGTGTTTTAAGAGTCCGGGCGGGGGGGGGGGTGGGGGGATCGCTATCCTAAAGTTTAACTAATGCTGATCTCAGCTCGCAGAAGGTGCACTTCTGGGAAGTTTGCGTTCTGATGCATATGCAGTTGACAGGGCCTGTCTCATGCATCACACTTTGCACATCCGTCAGTGGATTGAAATGTAAATGAGAAAGGCAGTACTCAGGTGCCTAGTGTGGGTGTGAAACATTCCTGAGTGGATTCAGCTCAGATCCGTGCAGAGCTGTAAATGTATCAGAAAGCAACTCCTCGGTGACAGACGTACCTCACTCTAGCACGGCACATGTCTGTAGGAAACTTTTGCCCATGTCTCCTGAGAAGAGACATCTGCACTTGGCAGAAGACGGTCATGTAGTAAACCTCTAATGAGAAATATAGAAGCTCGTTTTCCATCACCTGCAGATGCTGTCCTCTGAGATAAAATAAATCCATGAGCAGTGTAGGCTGGTTTTTTCCATAGCATGGCTCTTAGCAGGGAGGAATTATCTCCCCAAATATATGCCCTGCAGTGGGGATTCAGAGGTAAGAACACCGGGGCACTGGCCAGTTTGGTTGGATGAGGCACTCATGGGAACATCCTCCACTGCATCCATTTTTACCCTCCAGGTTGGGTCCATCAGAACTGGGGCTAAGATGTGCACTATACCTTGTTGAGGGGAACAAGAGCTGAAGAATCCTCAATGAATATGGAGACATTTTCTTTGGGTTCATGTCCTCCGTGGCCATGCAGAGCTCAATACTGCTAAGTGAGCATTCTTTCTTGCTGACCTGTCTTCTGCTTCTTTGTCAATTTGTTTGATGTCCGGCAACAAACCCAGGGCCTTTCACATGCTAAGCAGGCACTGAACTTCTGAGCTACAGCCCTAGCCCTCCTGGAGTTTCAATGGGATACTGGAGGCCACCGTACAGGTCATAAACACGTCTCCACTCCCCTGTTTCGGTCCGTCTTTGATATGCCAAATATTATGCGTTTGAACTGACTTCCTGTTCCTAGATTTGGAAAAATATTTTAAAATTATAACCCTAGGTACATAAAACCTAATATATCATCTTGATGGCTATCGTATTCTTACAGCAGAACTCTTGGAGAAAAGGGGAAATCTATCCTCTTATTTCTTATCTAGGGTAGACACACAAATGTATATTTGTATGTATAAAATGTACTAATTTTCTTGGACTGCAAAAAATAGCGTATGTTTAAAATTTGTATCACTTACCTAATTATTTTGTGGAAAGAGCACCACATTTAAAAGAATACAATCATTTCGGTCTTGTTACAATTTTAAAAAAAAGTATGCTAGGTGGAAAAATGTTTCTGACATAGCAAGACAACAACAACAGGACGATCATTGACTTACTTGGACTTCTTGGCATAATTCTTCAGAATTGATGCACCACCAAGACTCACTAGGCTAGTTGGACATCAACTTCAAAGTGCTGAGCTATTGACCTTAAAAGCTCAGCTTACTTAGAAATAATATGTTGGTATTTTCCCATTCCCCAAATCCATTTGTTGCATGGTTTTCCTAGTTAAGGTTTATCACAATTGTTTATAATATTAGGCTTTCTACTGTAAAATAGGTTCTGGGTATTGGGTCTGTGGTCTTTGTCCTGTTTTTTCATGTTCTTTAAAACCATTCTTTGAGGGAAAAAAAGACCTAAATACTTCAACCACTACATCTTTCTCAGATCACTACTCATTACCTTTAATGTCATTAAAGCCTATCATTGATATAGTTTTTGAATGCAACTATTCAATTGTTCCGTTATTGAAATCGATGTTTCAGTTCTTAAATGTATTCAGAAAAAAAGCAAATGTGAATTTATTAAAGATATGTTAGAGATACATGCTTTTCTGAATAAACTTGTGGATAGGATGTGTGATTATAAATCTGCTCAGCTGGGTTTGAGAAAACCATAGTTCTCCTAACATTGTGGGGCTGTCTATAACAGTTCCCTGGCATTTTTTATTTCCTACTTCCAAAAATTGTTTACTCTGGGTATCATAGAGCATGCCTTTAATCCCTGCACTCAGGAGGCAGAGGCAGGTGGATCTCTTGAGTTCAAGACCAGCCTGGTCTACGGAGAGTTCCAGGATAGCCAGGGTTTCATAGTGAGACCCTATCTCAAAGAAACAAACAAAAATAAAATGAAATAAAATAAAAATGTTTAAGATGAATACATTTTGCTATGTTCTGGGAAAACAAAGATAACTTAGACATGGATTCTGGTCCCACGATTATAGTCTTGTAGAGGAGAAGGCTTCTTTAAAAGTTGCTATTTCAGTCACAGTGGTGGAAAGCTGACTAATGTAGCAGGTAAGCTAGAGAGGGTATGAAACTCCAGATACAACCCCCGATTTCCTCCCCATGAGTATGTGCTGGGGAGGGAGAAATCAACTAGTTACATAATTCTTAAATGCTTGTGGATGGAGGGTATCTTAGTCAGGTTCTAAGATCTCTTACTTCAGCTGTGTTACTCAGTGTGTCCTACTCAGGGCTTCCTGTAGTAGGCTAGCTGGCGGTGACAATCCCTTGGCTGTCATTGATTGTGTTCTTGCATGATGTCTGAGCACCAGGATTTGGGATGATAGTAGGACTGGTGCTGATTTCTGGCTTTGTCTTTGTTGGGTGGATGTTTCGTTCCTTTGTTTTCTGTTTTCTCTGGTCTTCTGGCCGAGTGGCCTGTGATTAAGGAGAGGGTCTCTCCCCGAGTTGGGGGCTGGGCTTCTGATTGCCAGGGTGGCCTCTGGTTGAGTACAGGATCTCTGCCTGAGTTGGGCGTTGGGACACAGCAATGAGAAGGGCTGGGAGAGTTGGGGGTGGGTGAGAGAGTGAACCGAGAGGGTGAGGCAGGTTCCCCGGGCAGTAGCCTACTTAGGGTGGTGTCTGGTTGAGCAGGGGATGTCCACCTGAGTTGAGGGGCTGGAACACAGTAACAAAGAGGGGAGGGAAAACTGGAGATAGGGTGAGTGGGCCCCCAGCGATTGGGGGGTGTCCACTAGTGGGTGGCCTACCTGGCCTTCTGGAGGTCACTATGGCTTGTGATCTAGCAGTGGCCTCTGCCACAGTGGGGATCTGGGATATGGTGATGAGAAGAGGAGAGACAATTGGAGGTAAAGTTGGTGACTTGAACGTTGTGAGTGGGTGATAACACTTCCTCCAACAAAGACACACCTACCTCAACAAGGACACACCTCCTAATAGGACCACTCCTTAATGACTGAGCATTGAAATCTATGAACTTATGAGGGCCATTCCTATTCAAACCATGGTAGGAGGAAATGACCTTTCATGTCTGGCCAGTGTCTGGATTTACTGAAAAACCTGCTGCAGTCACAGAACACAGTGAGCTGGCAGTGGGCAAAGGAGAAAAGCACATAGGAGCTAAACTATGTGTGGTTGGCCCTTCAGATTTTCTAGCAGTTAAAGCAAAGTCTAGAAGAGGTGTACCATTAAATGATACAATAAAACAAAAGCTCTCTAAGAGGCTGTCATAACATAAAATAGCTATAAATTATGATTTACATAGTCCAGGAGTCTTTGCCTTAGCAGAGGCAGGAGACTGCCAACACCTCACAGTTCATGGACAGCTCCACTGGTCCAGAGCATTTATCCATGGGCAGCAAACATGCCTCTGCCCATAGCAGAGCCTACTGTATTTATCTCGACACTGAAGCATCTCAGGTACCCCTTTAGCTCCTGGTTTATCTTAGTTGAATTTCTGAGGGGCACTAGCGGGAGCGAAGACTGTCTTCCCTCCAGTCTCTTTCTGGAACTTTCCTTTTCTTAGGGAATCAATCCCCTCAGTCTGTTTTACTCATTGGTACAGCATGCACAGCCATCTCTGGATGTCAGGAAGTGTTGGGCAGAGAAGCAAGATGAAGTTCCTGCTACACTTGTTTCTTCATTAACAGAACTTGCTCGACAAGCATGCTAAGTAGAGTGATGGCCATGATGTCCCAGGGCTACTTTTAGTGATGTCTTAGAGTTTATGTTTTGTAAAGGTAAGGATAGATAGAGAGATATTGAAAAGTTCCAGCCATATATCTATTTGGGAAAAGAAGGTGTTCATGTCCTATAGCTAAACATAATGGCTTACTACATAGATTGAATTCTTTTTAATTTATCTTTGCTATTGACTTGGGGTGGAGGTTTTTATGTATTCTTCCAACTGTACTGACCTAGAACTATGAAAGCCCCCCATCTCTGCCCTTCTAATGTGCTATGGTAACTTTGAGCTCATCCCGGGAGGAGGTTTGTCTTGCAAAGTGTCCAGGATTTGTAGAGGCCGGTGTGCTCCCATGACAGCAGGTTGGCTAGGCAACCTGGAGGGTGCTTGCAAACAAGCCTGAATGTTCTTGCCTAGTTGGCTGACATTCCCTAAGAAGGCAAGTAGGTACAATAAATTGGACGGTAATGACTGACGTGCTAACCGTTAAGAAGTGTTGATATTTTACGGCCAGAGGTTTGTTTGGACAGGACTACTTATCTCCTGAAGGGATTTGTACACTAATTAGTCATAGGCAAACTTAAAAAAAAATTAGGAACCGTTATCTGTGATCACACTTAGGAAAGAAAAGGCCTTCCAACAAAGTCAAAAGCATTGATCTTTGAGGAAGTTTGCCAACACACGTTTAATTTTGTGTGGGAAGAAGTACATTTTAAATAGGCCCCACTAAACTAAACCCAATCAAAACAAAACAAAAAAAACTGTCCAAGCAAGAAGAAAACAGATGGCCAAGACCTTATCAGGCTGCTACTTTAATACTTGAAACCCCACACCAGTTCCAGTGGCAGATGCTGCTTACACTGATATTTCTTGAGGAAAAAAAAATGAGACATTTCATAGCAAGCCAGACTCTCACAGATGTAAAATATGCATTTTCTTTGACCCTTTTTTATTTGTTCCTTTTAAATTAAATGTCTGCTGATGAAGGTTAAACTATTAGAATATGCTTAGACCTTAGGGTCTTACATCTAACTGTCTCAAGATACTGTGAGGCGACATCTGTGTTAAATATTTACACTCATGCATAACTACTATGGTAAGTCATAAACAAATACAGACAGATATAAAGGAGACTCAGAAATCCTGGCTTGAAACTGATCCTCTTACCTTCTTACTCATCACATTATGGCCTTACACTGGTACAGTAAATACATTCCATTCTGATATAAAATGTCTTATTTTCCTGTGGTTTTTTTTAGTTACTATTAGTGTTTGTGTGTGTGTGTGTGTGTGTGTGTGTGTGTGTGTGTCTATGTCTGTGTCTGTGTGATGTATGCATGTTTGTGTGGTGTGTATGTGTGTGTGTATGCTGTGTGTTTGTGTGTGGTGTGTGTGTGGTATGTGTGGTGTGTGTGGTGTGTGGTATGTGTGGTGTGTGTATGTGTGGTGTGTGTATGTGTAGTGTGTGTTGTGTGTTGTGTGTATATGTATGTGGTGTGTGTGGTAGTATGTTTGTGTGTGTGTGGTGTATATATGTTGTGTGTTGTGTGTATGTGTGGTATGTGTGTAGGGTGTGTGTGGTAGTATGTTTGTGTGTATGTGTGATGTATATGTGTTGTGTGTATGTGTGTGTGTGGTGTGTGGTAGTATGTTTGTGTGTGTGTGTGGTGTATATATGTTGTGTGTGTGTGTGTGTGTGTGTGTGTGTGTGTGTGTGTGTGTGTGTGGTGTATACATATAAGTACAACCTTCTGAGTCCATTCAATGTTGCTCCTGTTTATATTTTTAGGGCAGACCTCTTTGTATTAAATAATGAATTAAGGGCTAATCACTATAGAAGACTAATTCTCCCTCTCAGGGCAGCTGTTAATTCCCTGTAGCTCTCCAACTATGGGTGGAATCTTGTAAGATTTACCCAGTTCCTGTTGGCATGCCAGCCATTGTAGTTCAATCTTGTGTGAGGATCTTACTTTTGGTATCAGTGATGTGCGCATGCCCGGGCTCTTTTTAACTGTTCAGTTTCTTAGTTTCCTTGCTTACCACACCAATCTAAGCACACTCTCTTCTTATGTCCTGAGATAATTACTCATCATTATAGAAACTGTGTTTCCCTCTCTTTAGCTGGTGAGAGAGGGTCTATTTGTCTCAGGGTCTCTAGAAATCAGATATGGGCTAAATCCCTTTCTCACCCCTGACCCAATTACTGTTGCAGAGAAATGGAATGTGCCAAATATGGCCACGTGTTACAGAACGATGGAAAATATTCCAGGAAGTGTGTGGGTAACTTTGTTGTTTGGACACCATAGTGATGCTCAGCTAGCTGACCCAAACCAAGACAACTCTAAGCCCACTGTGGTTGAATCCTGAGGGACCACAGAGTATACAGTCTGTTCTTCACTCGAAGGTCCTCCTGTGGTGAGTGCTTAGCCTAGCTTTACATCTGCCAGTCCCAACACAAGGTCAGTGAGCTGCACAAGTCATTGATGGAAGTTGCTGATGTTCAAACGAGCTAACTTCACACACCTGAGACGAGACTTGAATCCTCGGCTAAATGCCCCGGTGACTGATCTAACTTACAAACTGTTGATGTCGAAGCATTCACTGATTCTCTACAGGTAAAGTGTGGAACAACAAGCCATTCCCTGAGACTAGAAAGACGCTCTTTATACTGACTAGCCTTGGCTTCCATCTGCCTTCAACGGCTTGTCTGTTTTAGACATTTAACTACACTAAGGAAATTTGATCCTTCCACATTTTCCAGTAGGTAGTTAAACCTCTCTCTCTCTCTCTAGGCTCAACATCTGCCATCTTTCATCTGTTATTAATATTAAGATAGGAGATGTCTTCCAGTGTGGGGGCCACTCCTGGAATTCTGGCTAACCTCAGACACAGGATTAATGATGCTGACACAAAGCCTGGTGGTGCTGGCCTTGGTTGGTAGCCTACTGTTGTTGAGTGAACGATTGAGGAAGAGGAGGATAGTCATCGTGTAGAATAACTTTAACAGCACATCTACAGGAGAAGCCAGACACAGATACTTAAAATCTCCACAGCCACGGTGTGTACACAACATGTATTTGGAAGCCCTTCACACAGGGTTACTCCAGTTGGGTGCTTAGCGCTTGATATTTGAGATTCTAAATAACTGGTATTTTAATTTGGAAGTGTCAAGTTATATATGTGTAACTCATTTGATTTTAAAGGTAATTCTTTTTTTTTTCTCTCTCTTTTTCGGAGCTGGGGACCGAACCCAGGGCCTTGCGGTTGCTAGGCAAGCGCTCTACCGCTGAGGCAAATCCCCAACCCCCTTAAAGGTAATTCTTAGTGTAACAAAAGAAAACGCATTCATGGAGATGACTACATTCAGATCCAGTCTGTATTCTGAACGCACAGCTCTCTCTTTACTGTAAACATATCAGTGAAAACCTCCCAGGATTGAAATGTGAAGCATTTGATAAAGGAAACCTGACAAACATTTCTTCACAGCTGTTGTTGGGCGGCAGAATTCCTTCTCCTCTACACAATCCCATCAGTTCTGACTAGAAAATTCCAAGGAAACTCAGACTTACAACATGTCATTATTAACAACGCAGTCTGTGATGTCATTTTCTTGTCTTCCTGGAATATTTACCTGGAAGCTAGCTCTACTAAGGCTTGGAAAAAAATCTGCAGGGAGATATCTAGAACTCCTGTTTTCCTCTCGTCTCTCACAGTCTTAGGAGTCTAGGATGCCTCTGTTGTATTTCCCGGTCCCCAGGCGGCAGTCTTCTCCCAGCTTCCTTACCACTGTAGCCTGTGCTTCCCTGCAGCCTTTTGGGGCTTCTGCTCACTGGACTCTTCCGACCCAACAATCACCAGGCTTTAGCATGCAGTAGGAGAATCACTGACTTTCTAGAAACTCCTCCACATTGCAGCAAATCACAATCCCCCTTGAGGTCTGCAAGCTCGCCTGTGTGTCCGAGCATAAGTCTCTCCATTTTCTGTTGCTCAATATGACAGACAGACTCGTTTCCTTTTTTCACTACTAGAATCTCTTTCCTGCCTCGTGGCTTTCACCTAAATCCTCTTCGCTGCTTTTGAATATTTTCCTTATTATTTTTATGTAGCCAAGTCTGATTAATCAAATTCTCAGCCAGTGTCACGTATGCTGCAGTCCAACCCGATGCTTAGTATAGGTCCTTGTGCTATATGCTCCACAAATCTTCCAAGTTCTCTCCACACAACACACGTGGAGTGCTTATGTGTGTGAAGTAAGCCTCCAGCATGACAGCAGGACTTCACTTTCCACCCCTGAGGGTGCAGCCTAACTGCCTGGGCTGGAGTCCATCAACACTCACCTGGCCCACTGGGACTTGTCACCCTCAGCCTCAGTTTCATGTTAGTAGAGGAACCAATATCACTTTCTCAATAGAACCACTGCAGGATCAATAAAAAAATCCATGTACAATGTTCAATGGAGTATTTAGTGTACGTTAGGGGCTTAATCTGTATTGGCTACTGCTAGAGTGTCTTGGTTACCGTTCTATTGCTGTGAAGAGACAACATGATCATGGCAGCTTATGGAAGAAAGCATTCAGTTGGGAGCATTTGTACAGTTTTGGAGGGTTAGCCCAGAAAAATACGGCAGGGCAGGGAGCATGACAGCAGGCAGGAGGCAGGCTCGGTGCATGGAGTGGTAGCTGAGAGGTCACATCAGGCAGAGTGAGCCTGATCCTGCCATGGACTTTTGAAACCTCAAGGACCACCCACAGTGACATGCTTTATCCAAGAAGGCCACGCCTCCTAATCCTTCCCAAACAGCCAGCCAACCAGGAACCAGTCAACTAGGTTAGCCTATGGGGTCCATTCTCATCCAGATCGTCATATGTAACATTTGTGGTTTTCAATGTATTTACACACATGACATCAGTTTCCTGAACTTGTTGTACTTGAAATACTTTTTCACCCAAGGAATTTCCCCACAACCCCAGGCACATCAGAGTATACACCAAGCACTTATCTATAATAAATCATAAAGAATTTCTTTAAAAAAGTTCTCTGATACACATGTAATTTTATCATTAAAGATGAAAGCAAATTTCCATATTAATCTGATGCTATGGATGAAGGATTCAATCTTGGCTGACTATTTGATGCTGCAGGAAGCAGAGAGTCTTCAGTGTTTCCAGAACTGATGGAGATTTTGATTTTTCTGTTCATCAGTACGGAGGACGCGACTTCACATAATAATAAAGTATTAAACAGTAGAAATACGTTGAGGGCCAGGTCAGAAGCTGGAAACTTTGTTCTGTTCCCATGCCAAAGTTCATTTAGCGACCTTTATTAAACTCAAACATTCTTATACAACATACTCCACAGATATGTTAATTTAATGTATGCTGAGGATGGCAGGAGAAGACTTTTAATAGTTTGTAATTAAACCACCATGGTTTTGTAAGATCAGAACACACAATACAGTAAGATGTACAATAAGTTGCAGCATGTGCCAGACGGGAGTCTTGAATCAGCTGATGTGACTGAAGCCGAGACAGTGGCTGCTGTGGGATGTGACTGCATGCGTAATGCACTGAGCATGCTCTGTGGCAACCAAGGCCTCTGCGAGGCTGCATGGTGCTCCACTGGCGAGCATGGCCGGAAACACCTCAGATTCATTATGTGTTTGTTTTCTTGTTACATTTTGGTGTTCTGTGTTCAGAAATCTTGTCCTGTGCCAGTTTTTTTTGCAACCACCATATTCAGATATGTGATCTCCACATGGTGCCATGACCCACAGTTTAATAAGCTAAACTCCAGAACACTTGGTTTTCATGTGAAAATAGTATTCTAGAAATTTGATTTTAAGTGTCAGCTCCACTGTGGCTCTCACTAAGGGTCTTTCTTTCCTTCCTTCCTTCCTTTCTTTTTTATGGCAAGTTGATAAATATATACACTAATATAGCTGAGTCTCTCCTTCTCAGGTCAGTTTGAGATGAGCTTCAAGAGAGACATTGGAGTCAAGGATACGCTCCCCCTCCCATGTCTCGGTCTTCAGTCTTAAGATGATTTGCTCAAGGGGCCTTTAGGCCTCCACCAGACTCTAGACAGTAAAGCTTACAACCCCATGTAAAGAAGTTATGATGTGGGGCTGGGGATTTAGCTCAGTGGTAGAGCGCTTACCTAGGAAGCGCAAGGCCCTGGGTTCGGTCCCCAGCTCTGAAAAAAAGAACCAAAAAAAAAAAAAAAAAAAAAAGAAGTTATGATGTGTGTAGACTCCTCCTGTCAGATACCTTCTTTGGATAAATATTTATGCGAATCGAGGCACCCAATTTAAAATAGCCCCGAAGAAGCTGTGCACTGTCCTGGGTGAGTACCACAGAAAAGTTTGTGTATTAGCAGTTGCTTTAACAACATCTGGCACAGAGAAATAAAGACGAAAATATACTTTGGTCCCGTGGTATTTATAGCAATGCCAGTTTAACCGTTCATTGTGCCCTATTTAGGAATATTTGAGTGAGCTTTATTTTAATGTCCAAGAATGCAGTCATAGATTGGTGGCTCACACTGACTGCAAAAGGCACAGGGTATACTTATGCAGGAAGAACAAGGGGACTCCTCTTGGTCGGAAACCCTTCTATGGTCGGTCTTGGAAGGTGAGAGTGAGGGAAATGGTAATGTTAAGCTTCGTGGGATTTGTGGAGAAACTCGTTTTTACGGTTTGTACATGAGAAATTCCCTTTCAGAATTCTGAGTCGTACCTGTCACACATCTGGCATGCATGTTTCTGTGCAGTTCTCATTGTCACCCCACCAGCCAGCCCTCATGGTATACACTCTAGGCAGCTGGATACTACATGACAGTGTGCAATCCCCATATATTTGACGCTTTCTAGAATGTATATAATGGGTGTTTTAGAAACCAACATCTAAAGATAATGGCCTTTGCATTACCTTCACATTGTTATTAACATGTTCACATGTTCTTTTGACTAGCTTCAGGTTTCCCTCTTGTGGTAAGCTCCTGGATAGCCTTGGTTTGCTCAATGATCTTCTCTCGCTTTAGTATGCTGTGCTAATTTTTGTGAACATGCTAGCTCTTACACTAAATACTTGAGTGTAGTATTAAAGCCCCATGGCCTTTCCTCTCTCATCTCTAAGTTTTCACTGCTTTCATGGTCCTCATATGTGCTTTTCACATTCAACTCCTCTTCCTTTCAATTCTGTTTTTGAGTACCTGGGTGTTAGAAAATGCATTTGAAATATTTCTAAAAATAAAAGTAAATTGGCTTCCATGAATCTGAAAGAGAGCAAGGAGAGAGCTACGGGAGGAAAGGGGACGGGAAAAGGAAATATTATAATTATATTATAATCAAAAATAAAAGAAATAATTGTTTAAAAAGTAAGTTGCTTCAATGATTACCTGAAGGATTATCCAATGACTCAGGGGTAATAGCCTTTCCTTTCCCTTTTCCTTTCCATTTATTCAACAAAAAAGTATGTCATTGCTTACTGAACTGGAGTTCTTATTAAACTGGGGACAAGATGGCGCTGTGAGCCACTGAGGAAGACACAGGTCTGACATATGCCTGTGCTTCGACTAAGGAAAGACCCTCCTCACTATAGCCTGAGGATGGTCAGGGAAAGTGCCCTGAAGGGCAGCTGCGTCTTCACTGATGAGTCTCAGCAGAATGTCCCTTCAGGTGAAGAAGGGAGAGATGATGGACAAAGGCAGTGGGAGGGGAGAGTGGATGTTAGGCAAAGGTTTTCCTGCTTCCCTCATCCATCAGCCCCAACCTCAGGCTCCTTTCAGAACCCCCCATTTCCTGGTGATCAGGGTTCATGTCTCTCACCTCTCCTCTCCAGGGCCAACTTGTGGTTGCTGCTGCCATGCCTTATAAATAACTGTTAGTTAACTTAGATGTGGTTTTTCAGTGTCCTTCTCTGCCCCCAGATCATCATAGCCTCCCCTCAACTCTGGTTCGCCTCACAGTTGCTTTATCTCAGGAAAGGTGTCAAGGGCACACTGCCCCACTGTCTTAAGCTCCCAACTATGGCCCCTTCCCTCTGTCCATTCCTCCATGCTGCTCAAGTCTTTTGGAAAATCTTTCTGATTTATTAGCATCCATTTACTTACTCCCCCACAGCAACCATTTCAGGTGCTGTTAGCCATTCAGTACATCATTTCAACAGCCCTTCACCTGGCCTCTGTGTGATCCTTTCTCCACCAAGACCGGTCCACCCATCCCCAGCAACCAGAAAGACCACTCAGACAACACAACTCAAACACTCAGTGGCTACTAATTGCCTTCAAGCTAAGCAGTGAGCAAGTGAATCCTAGCTTCCGCTTTCCCAGCCCAAGTTGGTTGCACCTGGATAGTTGCTCCACTTTTTCTCTGTAAATGAGATTCGTTTTCCATGTGTTCACTTTATAAACGAATTCTTGGACAGGTAAGCTCTCTGGCCCCATTTCCATATGTTCTCTATCTTATGATTGCAGTGACAGGGCTGGGACTTATGGAGGTGTCTAGGAGAACACAGGGAAGTTAATGCACCAAGGAAAGTTGTAGTACTTCTGTCCCCCCACCGGCATGTCCTAACCAGGCAGGGCCACAGGGCAAGTCAGAAAAGAGCAAAGGCATACAAGTGTTATGGTGCTTATGCAGGTGTGCACACATGCTCACGTGCATGCGCACACATTCAGAGGCCTTTAAGATGAAAGGACAGCCACTATACACTCAAGATTGGTTAGGAATGCTGGGGGGTAAACTCTTTATAATCTTTTTTTCCCTCCATGTTTATTAACTTGGGTATTTCTTATTTATAATCTTAGGAATGAGTTTTTGAGGGAGCAAGGCAATCTCTTCCCAACCTGGAAGGCATTCCCAAGATGTCAGAATATCACGAAATATAGACTAAAGAACATGATTGCTACAGTGCTTTGGTGGAGTACATATGTCCTTGTGTTGTTTACATGTCTTGAACTTGCAAATTAAAGGTCTCTTGAGAATGGATATCTTGCCTTTATTGTTTGCCATGTAGCCAGAGCTGTCCTATAATGTTCCTTACTTAATAAAATGCTCAGTGAGCATTAATGGGGTTAAACAGCAGATGCCTTTCTCCCTGACATGCCTAGTGCTCCACCTGGGAAGGGTGAGCACAGTATTTTTTCATATAGATTTGCTACATTGACAAGATAGTTTACCTTTTCCTTTGCTTAAAGTGTGAGGGCTCGTCTTCTTGCTCACACTAACCAGCACAGAAGTTGTCCTTAGTTACCTGGAGTTAATTCAAGTTGATTCAGCATAACGTCTGTTACTTGAGAGGTCGTGAAGAGTATATTTCTCTAGCCCTTGTGCCAGCTCATGGTTCTTTTCTGGGGTGTTTTGTCCCCACAGTGAGTATTTGTCACTGTCTGGAAATGTTTTCACGTTATCACAACTGGCGTCTCCTGGGACAGCCTGTGGAAGCTGTTGAATATCTTCTAATTCAAATGCCAGGGCCACCCTCAAACCAGGACTTACCCAATCTAAAATACAACTGAGCTAATGTTGGAAAACCTTTTTGTTAGTGGATGGTATAGTTGACAGGCTTAATTAAAAGACCTCACATAACTATCTTCAGGCTCCTCCACAAAGCAATTATGAGCTAACTAGCCGGTGTCTTAGCAGTAAAGACAAAAGCCTCGAGGAAGAATGAAGTCAAGAGAACACAAACTATATGCTGTAAATGAGCTCACTGTTTGAGCAAATACCATGAAAGGAAATCTAAGCAGACTGCGACCCAGCTTGGTGATGCTGAAGTCTGGGTTTAGAATAAAAGCCGAGGTGATAAGATTTTTAATGGACAGTTAAAAAGTTTGTGTTTACCTAATGTGAGTGACACGGGAGGCGGCAGCAATCACATAAGAATTTATAAACTTCAAAATTGCTATGCTCAAAACTCAAGTTGTCTCTTTCAAGATTTACTCTCTCTCTCTCTGTGTGTGTGTGTGTGTGTGTGTGTGTGTGTGCGTGCGCGCACGTGTGCACACACACGCGCACATGCTGGTGTGCATGAAAGCCAGAGAAGGGCATCAGATCCCCTGGAGAAGGAGTTATAGGCAAATGTGAGCTGCCAGTTGCAGGTCTAGGAATTGAACCCAGCTTCTCTGTAAGAGCTGCACACACTCTTAACCACTAAGGCATTTTCTAACCCTGGAATTGGAGTTACTTGTATAGATGGGCCACTGTTCCTCAAAGCAATGTTTTCTACCTTTGGGGACTGGCTGTAGCACCTGTGTTCTTTTATCCTCACCAGTACTGGCAAATGGTAGGAATTTTGCTTTAGGAAAGGAAAAATTAAATTGTGTGGCCTTACATTAGGTTAATAAAGTACACTGTGTTCCTGACATATCTTTATTAAGACTGAGAACAGACTATGAATTAAGCTAGTAGCATCCTAGGAGTAACCTGAGGAGCTTTAGAACTGCCCTGGCCCCTTGCCGTCATCTCTCAGGGCGACTGTGTTCAGGAGAAATGAAACACTGAGGTGTGTTTGCAAAACATCACTGGATAGCACATGGCTTGCAGTGTTGTGTATCTGAAAAGAATCTGGAGTTTGTTTAAAACCAAACTTTTGTTGCAGAGAGAATATTTAAGATAGATCTCATTGTACCCTTTCTTTTTTAAACATGTAAACTGTGAAAGTCTATTTATTTATTGTTATGTGCCCGGTGGTGGAGACGTATGTGGCAAAGCATGTGTCCCATGGACTGAGCTCAGGGTGCCAGTCTCTGTCCTGCTGAATTTATGTTTAATAGTTTTTCTTTCTTTTTTGCATAGAGCAAGACTTGATCTGTTCCTTTTTAGCTTTGTGCTGATCTAGCTTACTTAGATTTCAGACACTGGGCTTGTACCTCAACAATTCCACAACATTTTCAGCTCCTCCACAGGGAAAGGACCCTTGGTCCTGGCTCAGACCCATTTCAGCCCGCGGGGGAACTACCGCAGCTCTGCTGACATGCTCTGTTTTGGTTTAAGCAACCTCATGAGGACTTTAGATCTCTCAGCGCAAACTCTTAAGCGTCTGTCGGGCACACACCACTTACAGTTTTGGCATTTCCTGACTTTCTCGTATAAATGTAAGCATTTCTTTTTTTTCCAGGCCTGCATAACAGGTCGAGCCTAGTTTTAGGCTCTAGTGAAGGGAAGTTTACGACAGTACATCAAATGCCATTCTGACTGCCCCTGAGCACCATAGCTAAAAGAGAAAAAAAGGTTAACGTTTAACTTTTAAGCCATGATGTCACAGATTAAGAATCTGATCACAGATTAAACAAGCAGTTATGTTGCTCTTCGATTTCTTAGGCCAGGTGCCAGCTTTATTTTGACTATATAATCTTAAATTTAGGACAACCTTTTGTGCGTCAAATCACGTACTCAGTAAGGACAACCACCACAAGTTAATGTTACAACAGATGAATTAATGAGAATCAACTACAGGCTGTTTTCAAAAACCTCTCAAATTCCCTGTGCACAATCCACCCAGAACTGTCCTGACTTTAAAGTGAAAGTCCTCCATTTTGGGAAACTCTGTCATTCGGGCAATGGGGACAGCTACTTAACTCTGTTCCGTAGCTGATCATCCAGGATTTGGGGATCATCATGCTGAAAGCAGAAGCTTCACATTAGTAAAGAAACAGACAGGGCCACAGTAAGCCGCAGAGCAGCTGGAGTAGCCAGAACAATAATGAAGGACTTGCCAGGCTGTGCTGATTCAAAGTAGAGTCGGACCTATTTTCTCACAAAGGTCCAGGACATATTCCAACCGATAACCACAGAAATGCATAACAAGAAAAGCACAGACGTAGTTTTAATCTTTAGTCTGCTGCACTTATATTTCTTTTGATGCTAACAGCTAACGAAGTCGTTCAAGAAAGCGGTGACCATTTACCTTGTTGATGCTTTTATGTGGTCTATTTGACTGTGATGTACAATCTCTAAAAACACGCTATATTTTGATCTTGTGTGTCTGCTAAACTCACTGTAATGCATCACTCTTTATTGTGCATAACTGACAGGAAAGAAGGGGTAGTGTGGCTGCTTTTCTCATTTCAACACTTCCTTGACCGCAGTTAGGAAAATACTCAGGAAAAGCAAGCTGTGCCCATTCCTGGGCAGGAGAGATAAAGTGTGTCAGCATCCCACTGTCGACCAGCCAGAGGCCAGCAGATGGAAGGAAGGTAAGGGGGAGAGGAAAGGGGCCTCCATCTACAAAGTTCCCCACATAAAAATCTCTAAGTAGGTCCAGATGCCTTAAAATAAAAATATGTATTCCACCATGGCGATTATGGTTTTGTGAGCTTGAAATCTGACTTTGAGGGTTTAAGAAGAAAGGTAAGACATCAAACAAAACCAGCACTCCCCTGCCTGAGCGAGGGTTCAGTATGTGGTGCTTCCTGAGCACAGACAGCTCACAATGCAGGTCACAGATGAGGGGGAGAGGCCAGTGACTTTGCTGGTCTGTGGCCCAGTTATAGAACTTTAGAGGGAGGGAGGGGGGAGGGTGGGAGAGAGGGAAGGAGGAAGGGAGGGAGAGAGGGACAGGGACAGAGACAGACACACACAGAGGCAGGGAGACAGAGAAAGACAGATACACAGAACCAGAGAGACAGAGATAGACAGAGACAGACACAGAGAGGGAGAGAGAGACAGAGAGAGAGAGAGAGAGAGAGAGAGAGAGAGAGACTGAGAGTCCACAGTGTGGCAAGGATC
This sequence comes from Rattus norvegicus, assembly GCF_021556685.1. NCBI lineage: Eukaryota > Metazoa > Chordata > Mammalia > Rodentia > Muridae > Rattus > Rattus norvegicus. Next base: position 213,515,864 of record NC_141535.1, on the reverse strand, counting down.
TTGCTGTGCCACACCTCCACTCCCTTTATAATCTTCAAACTTTGCTTAGGGAACTGGTTTATTTTATATCTTCTTCAGTTTCTTGAGACTGTAAAATCCTGGGAACTCACACATGGCCTGTTTAGTCTCCCTCACGATTTTTGTCTTGCATTTCAAATCTGCCACAGGAAAGAATGGAGCACGCTCTCTCTTCTCTTTCTGAATGCCTCCAGTAAAAGGCCCGAGAGGCTGTGTTGAGTATTTTAAGAGTGAAATTAAGAAAAAGTTTTCCAAGGGCCACTGAGATAGCTCTGAAGATAGAGGCTTTGCCATTAAGGCCGGACAACCCAAATTTAGTTCCCAGATAGTGGAAGGGGAAAATCAACTTAGGAAGTTACATCCCACCCGCCCACCCACTCCCACATGCACACATACACACAATGAATGAATGAACGAATACTTTAAATGTTTTCTATTTTGCTGTAAAATTTTGTTGTGATCAAGCTCTTAGATTGATCGACTGTGTCTTTGAATAGATCAGTTGGGTTGTTTCCATGAAATGCCAGCTACACTTTTTGAAACAAATGCTCTCCTTTATTTCTGTTTTGTCATAAGAGTATTTTGTGGTGTTTGGAGTTTTTCGGTTATGTGGCTCCTTGTCATCTGATATATGTAACTTATCTTTTAAGTATACTGAGGAGTGCTGGGAGATAAACTTCTGTCATCTCTGTATTACTCTTTGATAGCCAGATGGGGGAATAGTTTACATCAGGCACAATGTATATTTGAACACCAAGGTCGCAGGCAGCATCGTGTTGCCTTTTATGGGCAGCGAGACATGTAACGTGGTGCCGCTTTCCTCTTCCCTCCACATGGATGATGGGACAAAGGGCCTTGTTTCCATGTCTGGATTCTGGTTCAGAATTATTTTCTGAACGTGTTTGTGTCAGCAGCCTGAGCCTTGTTGAAAGCAGCGTTTTCTCTTTAAGTGCAGCAGAGAGCCTTCAGCTCCAGCCCTCTTATATCTGATTAAAGCCACCCGAGGGAAGTTTAATGCCACAAACTCTGATCTGAATCCTGTGATCTTCAGGCCCTCTTCTCCTGTAAGAGCAGGACCTAAATTACATTAATAAAGTCCCACTCAGAGTAATTATCATATTCTGTAAATTTTCCTCCTTGCTAAAAGGCAACTCTCAACCACATGGGACATTAAAATGATGAGGACAAGTTAAGCATTCAATTCGTTTAAATCTGAAGTGCAGGATGCATTTCCAGTCCTAACAGGAGATGCTTTCCTAGCACTGTGTGTGCGTGCGTGCGTGTGTGTGTGTGCATGTGTGTGTTCATGAGTATGTACATGTGTGAGAGTGTGTGCATTGTGTGCTCATTCGTCGTGCACATGTGCATGCATGTGTGTGCATGTGTGTGTGCAAGCACTCGTGTGTGCATGTGCATGTGTGTGCGTCTGTGTGTGTATGTGTGTGTGTGTGTGTGTGTGTGTGTGTGTGTGTGTGGTTTTAAAGGAGAGTGTAACTCAGGAATTAGAATAGCAGGCAGATTCTCATCATCACTATTGTCTAAATGGCCTTTGTGGTTCAATGCCCTGATAGTTTAATGGTTTTGATTAATGTTTGATTTAAAGAATGAATAACTTCAATTGCTTATAATGAGTCTACAGGAAGTTTCTTGAGTTTGATAACTCTGTGAAGAAAGGGAGCAAGGCTCTCCTTTTCCTATAGAATTTGTGTAAAGAAGCGGTTTCAGATGTATGGTTTTGATGGTCTAAAGGAGGAGCTCTGAGGTGGTTAATAAGCCCAGAGCTTTGAAACTTGCTGATCACACTAACAAGATCCAAGCTGTGAATATCATGAGAACAGGGGGAAGAACCACTCAGCCAGGCGTGTGTGGAACACCTGCAGTGGACTTTCTTAATGGAGAAGAGCAGTTGGGAAGGCTGGTGCTGGGATCTGAACCCACCACAGCCTGGGAACGTGGCAGAATCACCAGGCTGGGCTTGCCTGTTGAGATGCAGGCTGCTGCCCCTGAACTTCTAACTCAAGTGCAGGGGGAAGACGATATACTATTCCAACAAGTTCTGACACAATGCTGATGCCGCTTGCCCAGGGACTAACATGTACCCCAAGGGCTACCATTTTACCCATAGCTGGTTCTGCATGAAACAAAGTACAGAGGAAAAGCCCTGTACAGAGGCTTCAATCTAGGCATGTCCCTGGATCCCTAGCCCCAAAGCGATTGTTCTTCTCCAAATACTATGTTCCCAGGATCAGAGTCTTTTCCTACTTTCTCTCTGTATGCAACAACTGTTTTCTTTATCATATCTATTTCTTGTGTATATGAGAAACCCACATAAATATACACAATGTCACCAAACTGGCACATGCCAGTCTGTAGGCAGAGAACCAATGTCATTTCAAGATACTAAGCTAACTGGCAGAGGCTAGAAGCACCAGGGAGATACTTGCATTGCTCCTGTCTGCTCCGGACTGAAGGGACTTTATGTGACATACCAATGAGCTTGAAGCAAGCAAACCCAAGTTTCAGACAAACTTTGTGAAGCCGCTGAAGTCTTTGGGATCGAGCTCTTCAGCTCTGATGTGTGCTTGGGGCTTTGATGTTTGATAACTCCATAAATTGGCAATCACGGTGTGTCGCTCTCCCATCTCCATGAAAATTTGGTTCTTGGCAGTGAAAAAGCTGGTGATTACGGTGGTTTGTGAGTTTCCAAATTTGCATAGTATATCTGTAGCCTTAGGATTTCATTGTGTGTTGGGGATGGGGAGAGGTAGAAGATATTTAAAAATATCTCAGAAGAATCTCTAGAAAATAATAATGAAAAAAAAGGATAAAGCTGTGGTTAATGTCCAGGTACATTGGGAGTCTAGTTACATTCTCTTGCAGGTATCGCTAGTGAGACCAGTATCTTTGGAGTCTACTGCAGTGAGTGAAAACCTGTGGCTGTTTTTTAGTTTTTCCTACCACTCTGCCTGCTTCTTCCAGAGTTCATCCCAATTATGTTGTTCTTGGCTCTGGCCTCAAATTAATTTATCTCATTTTACAATGAAAATTCCTGTCTTGATGAGGCCAGCAAAATGTTCATTTGAAGCTATAAAGAGATCAAACTTTTTTTCAACCTTTTTGGAACTTTTTTCAAGCCAGACACTTATCAGATACATTTAACCAGATTTGAAAGAAACAATTCTGTTCTCCACAATACTGCTTTTGTAAAGAATTTTAGGGAATTATAAACCCATTAATGTGTAATAAAATATCTTAGGAAATCTTGAGGTCAACACTTAAGGACTTGCTTAGCCTGCGGGAAACCCCGACTGTCATTGCCTGCACTGCAAAGAAAACAGAAACGAAACCAAACAAAAATCAGTTTTAGAGTACAACACACACCAAAAAAAAATGTATATTTAAAGATCAACGACCGCATATTATCTTTTGCTACTTGCAAAAGGATGTTTGCTTTAGGGTTTTGTTTTGCTGTGGTGTGAGGAGGTCAACAGATTAGGGGGCAGCTGCCATTGGAAAGATGGTTTCTTTCTCAGGTTTCCTCAAGGAGGGGCATGAGCTACCACAAGGGACCCTCCCGGAAGCCCAGGCCTGTCAAAGGGGAGAGGGGAAGGAATGTGTAGGGCTTTGCAGCAGGAAAGGGTGAGCAGAGGCACGTGACCTGCTGCCGGGGACAGAGGGGCCTGCAGGGTGCACAGCGGGCCCTGGCTATCCCCAGGGCACAGGAACGGGGAGGCATTGCCTCTTGGAGATGAAGAGCCAATTGGAGACAGGGAAGCAACAGGCTCAGGGTTGGCTCTGTATCCGTTACTTTTCTTGTCACAGTGACTAAATATCTGACAGCAACAATTTAGGGAAGGCAAGACTGATTTTGTTCCCGTTTCTAAGGCTTCAGTTTATGGTTGCTTGCCCTTGGGCTGTTGAACGGAACGTTCTGGCAGTGGGAGAGGATTGGGGAGGAGGAGTTTATCCACTTCCTGGCAAGTGAAAAGCCAAGTGCAACCTCTAGAGGCGCTCCCCCATCCGTCTTTGTCTTTTACACAGGCCCTACCCAGATCTGTAAGTTCCCACCACCTCCTAAGGGAGCAGCTTCAGTTGGCTGCCATGAATTCAGCTGAGTCTTCCACAGCTTAGGAAAGGCACGCTTTTAGGCATACACTTTGCTCTTGCCAGGGACTAGCTAAGCTCGAGAAGGCAGTCACAGTGAGGTCCCAGGCACAAGAAAGCAAGAACACAGAAAATGTAGCAGAGAACAGTGGTACACTCTTGTAATGCCCAGAACTGAGGAAGCAGAGGCAGGAGGATTGTCACAAGTTTGAGCCCAGCCTGGGCTACAAATCATGAGCCTCCATCAAAAATCCCACAACCCCTCTCCCAAATAAACAAACAAATAAGTAATGCAAACCAGGTATGGTGGTGCAGACCAGTAATTCCAGCCGTTGGGAAGAGAAGGATGAGGGGTCGAAGGTCATCCTCAGTTTACAATGAGTTCAAGTTAGCCGGGCTGCAAGAGCCCCATTTAACCACCGCAGTTTTGGCTACCTGAGTAAAATCAAGTCCACCGTGCCAGTCACCGTCCCTACTTGGACTCAAGGGATTGTTACAACAGAAAGAGGCAGGGAATCAACTGGAGAGGGAGGTGGAGGTGCTTGGGGACAGTAGGTGACAGAAACTGGGGGCTACTGAGAGCAGTGGGAAGGAAGAAGTGGACATCCTGAGGGGTTGACGAGGAGGGGTTTATACTCTCAAAATGCAACGTTTACATGTAAGGAATTGTGAAGGAATAAGTGAAAGATATTCTAAACAATAAAAAATGAAGCCAGTCTTGTGAAACAGTTAATTAATTAAGGGGGAAGCACTCACCATGCAAGTCTCCTACAGTGGGGCGAGAGGCAGCCCAGGTCAGCTAGCTTGGAGTACACAGTGCAGCGACAAAATCAAGACAGACTGTACCTCAATAAGGCAGAATGTGAGAAAACGCTCCTAAAGTTTCTTTATGACTGCACACATGTGCACATGCGTGTACACACACACACACACACACACACACACACACGCACGCACCATACATAGCATGTGCATGTCTTTGCGCACATACATACACACAAACACATACTCATGAATGTTTTAAAATACAGTAATAGATTTTAAAATAAGGAATATGCCATGTGGTGGCACTTGTCTTGGGAGACAAAGGCAGGTCTCTAGGAGTTTGAGAACAGCCTGGTCTAGTGTGCGAGTTTCAGGACAGCTAAAGCTACATAGAGTGAGATCCTTTCTTGAAAAACCAATAAAATAAAATGAAAACTATATAATACAGACAATAAAAAACTAATCCCTAACTTCCCTTTCTTTATCACATGGAGAGCAGATGTAAGGAGGAGACTTGGTGACAAGAAGCTGTAGACTTACGTCATGGGTCCCCAGGGAATCCTGGGGAATCTCTTCCATATAAGAGGTCTCCATACACTCAGGCCCTTTCTCCCTGGGGAAAGTCACATGACCTTCCAATGCAGAACTCTGCCTAGATGCTTCTGATAGCCAACAGCCCTTGAGACTCAGTGCAGAGAAAATTGGCTAGATTCCATCATCAGACCTCCAGGGGTGAGGTTTCCCATCTCTCTGGTCTTCAGTGTGAGCGCATGTGTGGGCCTTGTGCCCCAGATCTGGACTTGAGTCTCTGCTCCATTTATCTGTATTGTAACTTTATTTTCTTAAACTGGAAAGACAACAGTAATGCTTCTATATCAAAGACGATCATTAAATACTCTACCTGCGTAACACGCTAAACAACACAGGAGCTACTCAGTAATTTTAAGGAGTTGAATGCCAGATCTCAACCCTGATTCCTTTTTTTATCTATAAAATATTTCACACCTTCGAGCTCTTTCATGGCCATTGGCTGCCATGCCCTCCTACAAACCTGTTGGTGACTGAGCATGTGTGGTTACTTCTGATTTACGGTTGGATGGAGAGGGTCTCAGAAGGAACAAAGACTTGTTCCTGTCTCAATATAAGCAGGTCACAGTGGTTGAACTGGAACCCAAGACAGCTCAGTTCTGTCAAAGCCTGATGGGAAATGCCTAGAACGTGTCCCAATGTGTATTGTCAAAACACTCTGTGCTTCTGCAGAGAGAAGTGGCAATGAGCTAACGCTGGACTCACACAAAGGGGAGCTTGTTGGATGGGAAGAGATTGGCCACTTGCATATTATTTCTTGGCTTCACCAATCTCCCATGCTTCTGTTTTAACTTTTTTCAAGGCTCTGTGCTCTTGGCCCTCTTATTTCCACCCTGTTCATGTCTTTAAAACTATGTAGCTTGTTACCCTCCCATTGGTCCATCTACCTATCAATCATCCACATCACAATATGGCTTCAATGTGATCCCCTGTATCCTGTGCAGATTGACGGAGGAGGTCGGCTTGGGAAAAGTACAAGTGAAATTTAATATTTCAGACATTGTAAGGGCCATCAACATAGCACATTGGCAGCAGGTCTGCTGAGCATGTGTGAGCTTTGATACCCAATACCTTAGAAATAATCTGAAGACAGATATTTTGAGATTGGTTGTATTAGTTTAAATCACTTGATTATAAGTGTGAAATATGCTTACTTCTTCCTTTGTGAACAAGGTTAATTAATTAAAAAATCCACTACTGAAAAAAAAAGTCATACTTGCTTGGGAGGCTTAAGGACCTAGCTAGTTACAAGGAGTTTTCTTTGCCCCTCAGACTTTGGGGCAGGTTGGTAGATGTGAGGGAGAGAAAAGGAGGCGGGAGGGTCCAAAGTGCAAAACCCAGGTTCCTGAGTCCATTTTAGTGAATGTGATAAGAATCCGGAACTCATCCACACTTGTGTAAGCAAAGAGAAACAGAAAACTCTCTGAGCTCTCCCTGCACCCTCCAACCAGCTCAGAAACACCATGTGTTGGTCATCCTGTCCCATCTAGGAGTCAGATTACTGACCTCAAGGGAGAAACTTGGAAGTTCCTCTTATCTTAGCCACTGTCCTGTTGCTGGGAAGAGACAACGTGAGCAGGCAACTCATAACATTGTGGCAGGAAGCGCCCTGGCCCATACTCGGGGGCGGGGGCGGGGGCGGGGGCGTAGTATGGCATGGACTTTGTTCTGAAAGCCCACCTAGTGACACACTTCTTCTAATAAGGCCACACCTACTCCAAGGCCAAACCTGTATGAACCTATGGGGGCCGTTCATATTCAAACCATCAGACTCTTCAAATGGCTATCCTAGAATTCTTACTGTATATCTCTGTTTCTAATCCCACTCCTCTGTGTGTGTGTGTATTTATATATGTGTGTGTATGTATGTGTTTGTGTATGTGTAAATGTGTGTGTATGTATGTATTTGTGTGTGTATATATGTATGTGTTTGTGTGTGTGTATATGTGTGTGTTTGTATATGTGTGTTTGTGTATGTGTGTTTGTGTGTGTGTATTTGTGTGTGTATATGTGTGTTTGTGTTTGTTCATGTGTGTGTTTGTGTGTGTGTGTGTGTATTTGTGTATGTGTGTGCGCTCACAGGCATGTGTGCACGGAGGCTAGAAGTCAGTCAGTTCTGGAGGTCTTCCTTGATTGCTCTCCACCTTCTGTTCTAAGACAAGCTTTCTCACCGACACTGGAGTGCTCCAGTTCACCTACACTGGCTCACTAACAAGCCCCGGGATATACCTGTCTCCAGTGTCCTAAATATCTTTGAGGGCAAGTCTTACCGTGCCTGCCTGGCCATTAAAACGATCTGCCTGGTCAGCAGTGCAGGAGACTGCATCTTGCTGCACTGTGAGCTCACGCGTTCGAGTTTACTTTTATTTAAAATTATATTTCCAAAGTACTAGCTTTTACATTATCAAGTGATATATTTCTACTCAAACATTTTTAGATATGTATATCAGTTTGTAATTAGGTGAAGCCTAATGTATTGACTAGAGGCCTGCTAGATAGTCCTTTGTCGACTTGACACAAGCCAAAGTCACCCGAGGAGGCAACCTCAATTAAGAAAATACAGTGCGTCCATAAGACTGGGCTTCAGGCTAGCCTATAGCGCATTTTCTTAATTAGCGGTTGATGGGCGAGGGCCCAGCCCATTGTGGGTAGAGATACCTTTGGACTGGTGGTCCTGGGTTCTATAAGAAAGACAGATGAGCAAGTCAGAATAAGCAGCAGCCTTCCATGGCCTCTACATCAGCTTCTGCCTACCGGTTCCTGCCCTGCTTGAGTCTCTGTCCAGACATCCACTGATGAGGAATGAGCAGTAATGGGAAGTGTGAGCCAAATAAACTTTTTCTCCCAGGTCGCTTTGGTCATAGTGTTTCATTTCAGCAACAGAAGCCATAACTCGGACAGCAGGTTCAGATGAACGTCAGTCTCCTTTCTCCAGGCGGGATGGGTTAACTGTACCAGGACAAATTTTCTGTTTCTCTATCAGGGAGGATCACTACCCTTCACCCCTTTCACTTCACCAACAAATTGTGAACCCCAAATATAACTTTGGAAGTTCCTTGTAAGCTCCAGAAAAAAAAACCTGCTAAATAGGTTTCAAATGTTAGCCCCTTTGTAGACTCAAGAAAGCGGCAAGAGAAGAACGATGGTTGCTATTATGCTAAAAACTTGGCACAGAATAAAACGAGTTATTTTTACCCTGGCTCTTTCCATGTGTTCACCTAGAGAAAAAAAATGTGTGAATGATTAGACAGAAATGTTTCGCTAACCCCGAGGCAGGTACAGGACAGAGCAACAGGGCTTCCAAGATCATCAGAAACATCAGTTTAAAGAGTATTTGTTACACTGAGAGGCAACTCCAATATAAAAAAAATTCAATAAAAACAAAAGAAACACGAATGCCAGGCCCTTTCTCTGGCCATCTCTGAGGCCTGCAGTGCCCTGCTATACTTGTCAGCCTGGCCCCTGTGCCCAGTTTCTTTCTGCTGGAGTCTCTGGCACTGTTGCTGGGTCTCGTGCCTCGAGGAGATGCACTGCCCCCTAGTGGGCTGAAGGAAGACCCACAGATCCGGTCATTTTAATTTCAAGAGCCCATGTTACTTGCGAAGAATCGCCTTTGCAGATTTGATGAAGTAATTCAAAACGAAGAGCCTCTGCATTGTCCCAGTGGATCCTAAAATCTTGTGACGAGCTGCCCTTGGAAGATACTGGGAGTGTCTGTAAGACCGCAAGTGAAAAGTCGCACGCAGCCCTCAGGGGGTAAAGGAAACAAAGAGTGAGTTTTCTCCCCCTAATCCTCAGAAGGAGCTTGGTCCCACTAACTACTGGATCTAGAGTTTCTCCTAGAACCCAAATATATTTGCCCAATTCCATCAAATAGATACATTGCTAGCTTATATCTCCAATCTTGCCCCTTCAGAGTGCCATGCTCCCACACGGAACCCGCTACCCCACCTCTCTCCTGGGCTGACTCATCAATCTTGGTTTAGCCAAGAGAATTCTTGATCTTCTCCTGACACACTTGTTAATCCCCTTCCAAGCCTTCATCATGAATAAAAGGTACTGCCATTTCTACCCGACTTCATGGCGCCGTGGGAAACCTGAGCCTCACGCTTAATTCTTTTCTTTGACTCTATCCTTTTCTTAATTTCTAGATGAATCCTCTTGGGTAACACATTATTAGTCCATCGCTATCAGCACAGGCTTCTGATGGCCCCTCCGTTCTGCCCCCTCCTCCTCCCTCTCCCCACAGAAGCTGTCTTTGGAAACTTCCTGGCATATCACTCTGATGTTAGCACCATGCCTAACATGTTCCAATAATACCTCAGACCAATAGTTACGTCCATACGGCTTCTCTTTGACTATAACGGTAGGTATCAGTTAGGGCTCTCTCCCTCACACAAAGGAGGGTTGAATCAAATATCTCTTCGAAGATGTACTACCCAACTGCTTGACTAAGACAGCCTCTACCTCTGACTTCTGGTCACTCTTCATCTTCTCTATGGTTTCTTATTGACTTATTGTCTTATAGGTCATGGGCTGTACTTAGCTTCGACTCTCAAATTGCCTTCATCTGGACTGATAACAGACACAGGGTCAGTGCTCGATAAACACTTGTCTTTTAAATTCCAGACATACAGATATAAAACAGTAGAGGATAATCACCCTCAAGTGTTTGGTATCGAAAGCCCTGTGGTGTAGCATTGGAGAAGCAATGTTTGTACCCTTGTCCATTTCCGCTCTCTGGCTCTCTGACTGTGACCTCTATGCGAGCATTGGCTCTGCTGAGGGTGAATTGTTGTCTCTTTGTGGGTATGTGCTCATGAGTACGGGTTCCTAGGGAGGTCGGAAGAAAGCATCGGACTCCTGGGGCTGAGGGTCACAGGTGGTTGGTTGTGAGCCTCTGACATGGGTGTTGGAGGTCAAGTCTGGGTCTTCTGCAAGAGCAATATGGATCTTAACCCCTGAGGCATCTGTCTAGTCCCTGGGAAACTGTTTTTAGAGAGAAAAGCTACAGGTTGACCCTGAAGAATATTCTGATACAGTAAAGTTTGAAGTCCCATTTACTGACAGTCCCACTCTGACAAGAAAGTGCTAATGGATCTTTGATATTCAGTGCTCTTGCGTTTAGGTCACTCATCCTGGAACAACTAAACATTTCTGGCAATGCAAAAATTAATTTAGCTATAAATTTAAAAGGAGAGGAGAAACAAAGGTAGGAGGGACAGCTGGGTCAATATGATGAAAATATCCCTGTCATACCTTCTGAAAACATTTAATTCTGCTACAAATGATTGTAACTGTGAAGGGTTCCAGAATAATCCTCCCATCTCTCCTTCTCCAGTATCGCTTTGGCTTCCTAGAAAACTGTGACCATTTTTTTTTTTTGCTAGAAAGTGTTAGCCATAGACGTCTTCTTTGTTTCAGTTCATCCTGTCCTTGAGTAGCTGAGAAATCTGAACCAGAGAATGAATGGCAACATTAAGAATTGGCAAAAGCTTCCTTCTGTCTGTCGCACGCCGCTCCAGCACTGTGCCCATGTTTGGGTTTCTCTAGTCACAGTATGTTGGCAAGGCCCTTCTCTGAAGGGTGACACGCACACTTTTCCTCACTTCCCATGAGCCACCATTCTGGCCCTAGGGTCTGGACGTGTGCTGCAATGTCTAGAAATGGGGGAGGAGTAAGTTGAGAACTTAGTGACACTGTGGGGGAGAGTATTGCCTAGGAACCACAGCATACCCACAGGTTAGCAAGGTTCATAGTGAGGCTATTATTTTGGCCCATGATAGACAGGTATAAGGCAGGCAGGGACCATTTTTTGAAAGGAGAAAGGAAAGTGAAAAAGATAAGCACATTCAAGATAGAACTGGGCCCTTACTTTTGATTCTAAGGAGGCTCCTTTGCAATTCCTTCAGTAGGAGAGCAAAGTATCAAAATCAGGTCCCTCCCACCTGGGCAAGCACACATGCTCCAAGATCTTCACAGTGAGTACACGCACCATCGGTTCTAGTCCTATCTAAGGGTTTATCATCTCGGGACCCTGAAGGCCGGAGCAAGAGGATCGTGTGCTTGAGACCACCTTGAGTTACCTAGAAAATCTCTGTATGAACAAACAAACCCAAAGGAGGAAAGAGCAAAAGGAAATAGGCATTAAACAAAGGGTGTATTTATAAAAGCCTCGAGAGTAAGTAGTAACCTTTTATCCTGATATGCAGACTACATCTGTAGCAGCACTAATAGTTCCATGTCCGATATGTATGCGTTTAGGCCTGGCCCGGTGTTTTGTGTTTCCATAATCTTTTTAAACATCGATTCTTACTTCTTCCTTCCATCCGTTGATTAAGTGCAGAGGAAGGTGAGTACTGCCGACTTCGGTGTAGTCCAGCCTCAAACTCCTGCAAATGCTTTTCCTCTCAACCTCCCAGAGAGCTGGGATCACGGACATGTACCACCCTGGCAGAGTGGGCAGCTTCAACTGACATTTTTATTAGTATTTTAAATTGTATGACTGGTGTCCGTAGTCTGTAAAGCTTTCATTGCTGGGATACAGTCTGCAGGTCCTCTGACCTAAGAGCTTGAAATAAACTTTTTGTGAGGCTTCCTAGGAACTTCTCTTCCCTCATCCAGCCCCTGCCCCTAGGCCAAATACAATATCCTGGAAGCCAGAAGCCAGAACTTCTCTGTGCTTGAAGTGTGAGTGCTTTTACCCACAAGATGGCTCTCCCTGAGTGGGGATGGAGCCTAGGATGATGTCTGTGGCATCTGCAGGGGAGGAGGCCCTCCCATTGGTGTGCCCACCAGGCTTCTAAGGATACTCGGCCTAATGCCACCAGATGTTGCAGACACCAAAAGAAAACTTACAGGACAAGAGGGCAGGAAAAAAGTAGACTAAGGAAAGATATTAGCCGAGGAAGTTTTTTGGTTTGACACATTAGGGCTCTATATTTAACCCTCCTCTCCTCCTCTCCTCTCCTTCCTGCTTTCTCTCTGCTCTACTTTCTCCCTCCCCTCCCCCACTCTTGTGTCACCTCTTTTCTTTCTCCCCACTCCCACTTGATTCTTCCTTACTTGTCTGAGGCAGTTCTAATGGGAGAGGGTCTGTGGAAAAGCCAGTCATGTGTTCGTTCAAAACTAACTGTAGCTAACTGTTACTATAGAGATACAAAATTGTTACAAACAAGAAAACATGTACACTCAAGGGGCCCTACAATCCAAAGGTCTCACCAAAGAAAGGTAACCTTCTCCCCCCCCCCCCCCCCCCCAGAGCTGGGGACGGAACCCAGGGCCTTGCGCTTGCTAGGCAAGCACTCTACCACTGAGCCAAATCCCCAACCCCGGTAACTTTCTCAGAATGCTGTTTCCCAGGTGCTAGCTGGGGTCTCCTGGCCTCCTGAGTTCTGGCTTTCCTCTTGGAGGCAAGACGGCACCCAGAGTTCTGTCCTGTGTGTCACCAGCTCTAGCTTGGCTTTCCTGCTTTCTGCAAACTCCACTCCATGCCGTTGATCTTTTATCTCTGGCATAAACTCAAGCTTTTCCATACTCTCCAACACACTCTCTCTCCCCCTCTTTCCCCTCAAAGCAGTCATGAAAACAAGGCTGATAATGTCTTACAAATACTTGAACTTAAAGCTTTTGGGTCACAGGAGAACTCGGTGACAAAGTTCAGATGGCCCAGGGCACACTTACGTTACTGGCCCATTTGATTTCACCACTTGCAGGGCCTTCGCACTGGTAGTGTGAGAGCTTCTGCCCATCTTCCGTCCTTTCCCACCCTGACAGCTCAAGCCTGTTCCCGAGTGACCTTCCACTTTCTTCCAGGCTCCAACTCCAACTAGGACAAGTATACTTGCTAGTATACTCCTTACCACAAATCCTCCAGAGTCAAGGTCAGATGCGTTTTCTTTTTACCCTAATCTATCCTGGTGCTCAGCAAAGATGCCTTTCTCTCTCAAGGGCAAGTCAATATTCCCCAAAGAAGACAGTTGGTTTTAATAGTGGAGAGTAGGCAGACTTGGGAAGCCAGGCCCAGAAGCTGTTTTTGGGAGTTTGGGGTTTGAAATAAACTGCAGGGTGGGAGATAAGGCAGCTTGTTTGTTTTTTATGACCTTTGAGATGCAGGGTGAAAGAGAAGCCAGATTATCTATTTCTGTGACCTTCTGGCTCTCCAGAAGACGGTTGGCTGCTTTATGGAATTCCAAGGGTCACAGGGTTATTGAAACTATGGGCCTATTTATGGCCCTGGTTTGGGAATGAGGATTTTTTTCTTTGCATATAAATTGTACATATGTACTTAAGCGATATATATTGCATAAGCATTATAGTGTATATATTCTTACATAATATATAAGCATCATATATATATTATATAGGCATATTTATGCAACCCAGAGGTAGATGGACAGCTGAGTGAGGGAAGCCATCCCTCTGCAAGTTCTCTTAGGAAGACTAAAAGTTGAGTGAGCGCCAACCTGGTTTGTCCCCGTTGTGCAGCCTGTAAAAAAGATGGCGGTTGACTAGATCGATGGGGTTCTTGCCATTCTTGAACCCAGTGGCAGAGTAGGTCCTTTTGTACAAAGCTCAGAACTATTTGCAGAACAGATAGTGTTTAAGGAACTGGTCTTCCAAAGAGGGGCATCTCGTCCCTTCTTAGCCACTCACCGTATCATAGCAACCACAGATCTTTGCTTTGAGCAGCTTGCAGAGCTTAACTTGGTGACTTAATGCACTCACATCACAGGTGGGTGTTATCATTTCAGAAAACTCTGAGGTGGGTCACGCTTCACTTCAGAGCCCTCTGATAACCCACTCTATGTGGCTTGTTAGCTCATTCCTCTTACCCTTTGCTTCGACCTCAGCAGTTTGCCTTCTGCTCTGGGAGGGACAGCCCTGAGAAGTGGTATTCACTGGGCTTCCCTAAACCCTCACATCTGATTGCTAGTTCTGCAGTCCTCGAGCCTGCCTTTTCCAGACCAGCACCTTCCCTTCCCTGTGTATGATGGTCTGGAATCTGGCCATGCTGGCTTCACGCTTCCTACTCGATAGGTTATGTACGCTCGGAACCTAATCCTTCTTGGGATTCCTTCGCAAGCCCTTCGATTGAGGTTCAGGAGTTTCTCTGGCCAACCCATCCATCTAAGGCTATTTGTAGAGAACTTCTGAGGAAAAGAGCTATAAAATAACATCTGATCTTGGCTGTCCAGGAGCGCCTATGTTTTCCCTCATGGCCTTGGCACTTGCCTGGATAATTTCTGAGGCTATTAACCATGTCCTTAAGACATCATAAAACATGTAGCATTTTATTTAAAGTTTACAATAGCAGGGCCTGCACAGCTGTTATCCCCTTCAAGTCGGGACAACTCTTACATTGCAATGTTAAAAAAACTGTGGTCAACTTAAACCCTCGGTATGTCTGTGCACCCCTAGCCTGTCAGAAAACGTGAGATGCCTTGTATAAAGAAGATAAGTGGCTAATCAATACCCCTCCCCCTCTCGTGGGAAAAGAGTGACAGCCAATGAGTCACCTTGTAAATAAGACAGCACCATGTTCCTTTGAGCATTCCCTTGTTTGGGCTTGGAGGAATTCTCCGGGATTTCAGGCAGGATTTGGAGGAAATCTCTCTGGGAATTCAGCCTGGCCCTGGCTCGCTAAAAGAAGCTAGAACGAAGCAGGCCAGCTACAGAAAATAAAAGAAAAGGTCCCATTGGAGGCCTAATGTGTGTTCTTTAAAGAAGAAAGAATATGCTTCGGGGTCAGGAGAATGTCAGGAAGCCCTTGAAGTTGCTAATGCCGATCAGACCTGCTGGGCACCAGACAGATGAGCTAGTCCAAAAAGGCATAGCTCAGTTTAGCTGCTCCAGACCGCTGATTTCCCAGACTCCTCTTCTCCAAAACCAGAAGACCCTGACAGGGTTTCCAGTCTACAAGGTTCTATCAACACCTCCAACTCACTGGGGAAAGGGAGGGACATATTCTCTAGGCTTTGCAAAGACCCAAATGTACTTTCAGTCCTGTTTAGTAAAATCTCTTCCTGGGGCATTCTAGGAAAGAGAAGAGCTAAATTTGTGTGGGTTCGCAAACGTCATGAGGAGCAGGGTCCCCTACCTACCTTGCCGGGTAGAATGGGAGAGAAGAGGTTGTGACAGACCCACCCTCGTGGTGCTTTGCTTCCGTGGTGTTAACAGCCTTCTTTTGTTTGCTTTTTGAAACAGGGTCTTACTGTATCATTCATGCTGGCATCGAACACACTGTGTTGCCCAGGCTGGCCTCAAACGCTGATCCTCCCTTTTCAGCCGCCCAAGTGCTGGGATTATAAGAACATACTACCTACCACACTTGAGTCTTGGGGGTTGCACTTTTGAAGTGCCTGGCTTATACTGACCTGATATGAATAGAAGTTTTGTTTTAATTGTTGAAATGTGAGCTAGCAAGACGGTGCAGGCCCTTAGTGCAAGGATTGCAACCAGAGTTCATTTTCCAAAATCCATGTAAAGGTAGGAGAAGAAAACCAACTCCTGAAAGCTGTCCTCTGATCTCTACAGGCACAGCGAGGGACACTGTGTGCACGGGCAACCGCTACAGTGTACCTGCAGACCTCCCCTTGCTAAGTTGATATGAACTTCCACAGAGGCAAGGTCAGACAATTTTGATCACTCCCGGATCTTCCAGGAGAGGGAGAATTCCTCAACCATTCAACCATGGCAAAACGTTAGACTTATGAATCAAACCACTAGTGATTTAAACTATGTTATGGCAAAATACACACATACATGTACACATACCTGAGTCTCTGTAGGACGAGAAGAGTGAGACTGTCCAGGTTTGGGGACATCTTGGCCTCTGCAGGTTATTGATCCCAGTGACCTTTTTCCGACAGTTAAAGGAGGGATACGGTGGGCATAGGCTTGTTGGCCTTAGGTAGCCTCTTGCAACTCTTATATTTTTGGTTGTGAGCCTAGCCTTTAACGGCTGAGCCATCTCTCCAGCCCATGCCTCCCGCAACTCTTAAAATCGTTACTAACTAAATGTAACGTGTGTCCCTGGTGGATTAGAGACATTTTAGACCCAGTTCCCAGTGCAGCATTTTTCTCTTAAGTATCTTTTTTTACATATCACATTGAACTATAAATCTCTGACATGCTATGTAGATAATTAATTCACCGTACCTTGTGAAAGTTCTGTAAGGCTCCCCCAAAACATTTGAGACTAAAAAAGAGGTGTGTTTCTGTTCTCTTA
The DNA here is from genome assembly GCF_021556685.1 of Rattus norvegicus. Lineage (NCBI taxonomy): Eukaryota > Metazoa > Chordata > Mammalia > Rodentia > Muridae > Rattus > Rattus norvegicus. The sequence goes on along the minus strand of NC_141535.1, from coordinate 213,499,159 downwards.
TATGTGTAGTGTTGATTATAATGAACGCTTAACGTTGTCAATGAACAGTGCCTGCACTGCCCCCTGGTGGTCAGAAGGGAACACTGCACGTGAAAAGCCAAGACTTGAACAAACTAGGGAGAGCCACCTCTTTATTTATGGGTATTACTGTTAATAAGATATCACAAAGATTATACTGTCTTGTGTGGGGAATCTCCGCAGCAAAGTATTAGGATCTGAAGGCAAATAAGCACAATGAACTCGTGAGTTTAGATTTTCGGCAACCCGAGAGTTTAAGTGATGGGTATTCTTTCTACAAGGTCATGGGTACGCCAGCGCGGCTCTTGACGGAAAAGCTGTTTTTAAGGATTTGAAAAAAGCCATCCATTTCAAAAACCTGAAAAAAGGTGGGAATGTCAGCAAAAACTACCTTACATGGGACCCTGCTTCTTTAGAAATTAGATCAGTGTGTGCGCGAGTGCACATGTGTGTGTGTGTGTGTGTGTGTGTGTGTGTGTGTGTGTGTGTGTGTGTGGTGGGGAGGGGGACGCTTTGTGCCAAAGCAGGTGACCTCAGTTCAATCTCCAGAGGCCACACTGGGAGCAGAGAACTAACTCAGAGCTGTCCTTTGACTTCCAGGAACAATAAACAAACAAACAAACAAACCATGCAAATTAGACAGAGATCAAATAGATTGTCTCGTTAGGAAGGCTGTGTTGCTCCCCTGTGTGTTCTCTGTAAAGGGAAGGCCCAGAGCCTCCGTGACCCACTACAGTTCTCTACTGGCCATTAATCACATTAGGAACCATCTCTGTATATTCTCGAAGGCAGTGATTCTCAGCCGTCCTAGTTCTGTGACCCCCTTAACACAGTTCCTCATTCTGTCACGACTCCCAACCGTGAAATTATTTTGTTGCTACCTCCTAACTGTAGTTTTTGCTGCTGCTATGAATTGTCATATAAATAACTGATACATGACGCCAGAAGTTGAGAACCGTCACCCCAGGCATTTTTGTTTAATAATGGCAGTAAAAATTAATAACCTTCCAAACGGTTCACTTGTAGTTCACACACATCCGTCAAGCGAAGGCTTTACTTGAAGTTCATCTTGCGCTAGTCAGAATTATATGCTATTGGTGGATTTCTTCTTTTAACACTTTCAAATCCTGTGCGTCCACCGTGCATAGAAACATTGAGGAGGAAACGTGTCTCCTTCACAGTGTCCTCGAAATTTAGTACCAGCATTCTATTTCCTGTGACACTAAGGATCAGACCCAAGGCCCTGTGTGTGTGAGGTAAATGCTCTATCACTGAGCTATGCCTCAATACAGGAAAAGAAGTATTTTATCAGGCCAGTTCCCAGAGTGCTCCCCTACAGAACAGTCAAGGGCCCAAAAACTTGATTGCTTCTGTTCAGGATCGGTAAAACATTGACCAATAACCAATAACTTCATAGTCTGTGATACCAACTTGAACGTGAGAATGCATTTTATGCCTTTTCATCTAGGCCCTCCGTGCCACAATGGGCTGCTGGGCTATTCAGAAGCCCTGTCTCATCTTCTATGAAGAGAAGAACCCAGCAGATGCCTTCGCCTGCTGTTCCACTGATTGCACGGTTTCATTCCTCAACAAGGAGAAATGGGGAGCCCTGGAGGAAGCTAATTACAGGCATTAGAAGGCCTTGACTGTGGCCGGTTACAAGAAGTCCCACAGTGCTCCATCATGGGGCAAGTCCCTGGTGGCCCTCCTCCAAGAGCAACCATGTGGATTCCTGGCTGGAGCTTCCAAGAGTTTTGTCCACTTGGGAGAATTTATTGTGTTCTCTGAGTTCATAATTACAGAGCACCATGTCATGAATTCTTGTGAGGGTCCCCTGAGGAGGATTCCTTAACAGCATATCATGGAGTCAAGTCAGTCATTTCCACCATCCTAGACCTTGCAGCCACATAACAGTAGGGATCGCTCCAAAACGCAAAACAAGATGCGGCCATTGCTGTCGGCCATTTTGCCCCATCCTTCTTGGAGCCACGTCCAGCACTTCTTGGACAGGTGTAAGTGCCTTGACTTGCCACAACATAGTTTTTTTGTTTAGGACCAAACAAATTGGAAACCCAGTTTGTAGCCAAACAAAATGTGGGTTGCTCTTACATGTGACCACTAGAGGGCAGCACAGTCTTAGATGTGAGCACTTGAGGGCGGCGGCGCAGTCATAGAAGCGCATGATCTGGCCAAAGTAGGAAATACCCAGGGAAGGTTGATACTACTGGAATTCCGAGACTCAATTGTAAGTGATTAGAAGACACCTCTGAGATACCAGCTTTAATTTACAGGTGGAGATTTTCATTTAAGTGTAGTCCATAGGTTGTATATAAGATATAACTGAAGCAGGCATGAGAGGTGATCGATCAGTTGTATGACAAGAGATGTATTCTGTGAATTAAGTGTTAGTTTTAAAAATGGGCCTAGTATACAAGAAATAAAAGCACTAAATTAAAATATACCCCACAATCAAGCCTGACACAGCGGGAGTGTGTTCACAGGTCCTCATGCACATCTTGAGACCCAGGGTTCTTCTGACAGATTCCCACTACAGCCTCATGAGGCAAGAAAAACGGTTCACTTACTTTTTTTTTCCTTCATAGTTTGGGGTAACTTTAGTATAAGTCTGAATGAAGCAAGTGGGAGGCTATGAGGACGAGAGGGGTGAAGCAGGCTTCTCCCTGCTTGAAAACCCACCAGCTGAGGTCTCCACCACAGGCAGGGCCCTGCCCGCTTCCAGATGCTTGGCTGTCTGGCCTTTTATAGCTTTCATGGGACACCGGTGAGGAGACAGAGTGAGAAGCCGCCAGTGCTGGGCATGTCTAAGTCCTCTTTCCAAATGTCACCACTTGTGTGGAAGGCACTTTACACTCACCTCTTCCCCTATTTCTCTTCATGGATCTTCCAGAACACTCACTGTTCTTAAAGACTGACCTTTAGCTAAAGTCCTTTAGAGCCTGGGGCAGAAGATCAGAGAGCAGGCGGATGCTAACCAGAGTAACTTTTCAGTTAGGCTCAGGCCTCAGTGTGTCCAGGAAAATCTCTTTTCTACCCCAAATCGATCATCCATAAAGTTTCTCCCTCTGTTTTCTTGAAAACTCCTGGGTGTACTCATTCCCCTGAACACAGACCAACACCACCTTTACTCTGCTCATAGCAAAGGTGACTAGGACTGAACTCCTTGGATTCCTCTTTATCTAAAACTCCATCCATCCCCTTCAGTCCCATCAAGGATCTCCTAGCAGACATCTCCCAAGCTGTTCTCTTTTCGAATAGTTCTCTGCACTTGTCGAAGGGCCACATTTCCTCTTTCCTCCGCCCCTGTGCTCCCATTCCTACTGGGTCTGAAGGAGACCGTCTGCTTCCTCCATCCTGCCCTCAGCAGGTTCTATCCCCACTTCTTCAGCAGCAACCTCTGCGGTGAGCCCTCATGCCCAGTGCTCCTTCCCCAATTACACACCTAGAGCCATGACAGTGGTATTATCTGAAACCTCCCACCCCGCTAAGATTTAGTGGAAACGAATTTAAATATCATTGTTTCTTTAGGGTGTTCTATCTGGTTTGTTAGCCCATGGAAGCTATAAAAGGCATTTGCGGTGTATTGGAGAGGGGGCACAGCAGAATAGAGTCAGGAGACTGCCTCTGATGGAGACCTCTGCTCCTCAGCTTGCTTTCTTTCTTTCTTTCTTTCTTTCTTTCTTTCTTTCTTTCTTTCTTTCCTTCTTTCTTTCTTTCTTTCTTTTTTCCTTCCTTCTTTCTTTCTTTCTTTCTTTCCTTCTTTCTTTCTTTCTTTCTTTTTTCCTTCCTTCTTTCTTTCTTTCTTTCTTTCATTTGTTTGGTTGGTTTTTGTCCCAGTTTTTTTCCTCCATCTTTATTAAATTGGGTATTTCTTATTTACATTTCAAATGTTATTCCCTTTCCCAGTTTTCAGGCCAACATCCCCCTAGCCCCTCCCCCTCCTCTACTATATGGGTGTTCCCCTCCCCATCCTCCCCCATTACCACCCTCCCCCAACAATCACGTTCACTGGGGGTTCAGTCTTGGCAGGACCCAGGGCTTCCCCTTCCACTGGTGCTCTTTCTAGGATATTCATTGCTACCTATGAGGTCAGAGTCCAGGGTCAGTCCATGTATAGTCTTTGGGTAGTGGCTTAGTCCCTGGAAGGTCTGGTTGGTTGGCATTGTTGTTCATATGGGGTCTCGAGCCCCTTCAAGCTCTTCCAGTCCTTTCTCTGATTCCTTTAATGGGGGTCCTATTCTCAGTTCAGTGGTTTGCTGCTGGCATTCGCCTCTGTATTTGTTGTATTCTGGCTGTGTCTCTCAGGAGAGATCTACATCTGGTTCCTGTCAGCCTGCACTTCTTAGCTCCATCCATCTTATCCAGTTTGGTGGCTGTATATGTATGGGCTACCTGTGGGGCAGGCTCTGAATAGCCATTCCTTCAGTCTCTGTTCTAAACTTCCTATGGGTGTTCTTGTTCCCCTTTTAAAGAAGTAGTGAAACACACATGGTATGCACTCACTGATAAGTGGATATTAGCCCAAATGCTCGAATTACCCAGGATGCACAGAACACATGAAACTCAAGAAGGATGACCAAAATGCGGATGCTTCACCCCACAGTTTTCAAGGACAGAGCAGCAGTACTCTATTCTCCCTATGTGTAGGAGAAATACACACATATATACACACATGCACATACATACTAACACACATGCTTACACATACACACATATGTATGTATACACACACACACAGTGGGGGTGGGCAAGGAAGGCCAGAAGGCAGCTTTAAGTCTGTGTTGTTTCCCAGGCACCATTCTCTCTGTTTTTGAGACAGGGTCTCCCATTGTCCCAGATATAGTCAAATAGTCCAGTCCGGCCAGGGACTTACCCTTCTTTACTGTGTCAGTGCTGCAATTAGAAGCATGTGCCACCAAACCAGTCTTTTGATGTAGGCTCTACGGACAGAGCTCAGCCCACCTGCCTGCAAGGGAAGCGTATTGACTGAGCCATCCCACAAGCTCTGTTTTGGGGCAACCCCTTCACCTAGGGTCTATAGAACACACCCACACTCTGCCATCTTACCTAGGTTCTGTTGGCTCACATCTGTCTTCAGCCATCGGCTCCTTAGTTTTCTCTGTACTCACTTTAACAGAGCTCACTCAGTCCTACACTGTTAGGCCTCTTTGCCCTCAGTGCCACCATTCCTAACTCTCACTTCTTCTCCAAGCTACAGCCATGGCTTTTGTTTCTACACCTGTTCATCTCAGGAGAAAACTGACAAAAGCAAAACTCACCTTTCCCGAACAGTTTCCTCATCTTTGTGTCCCAATCTAATCCCCATCTAGGCCATTCCCAAAGTCTCTGATCAGAGTCTCCACCACCTCTGGTTACATTTAACTTTTATGAATGGATTAGACTTTATTACAAACATTCCGACAACACCCTACATCAATCTGCCAATTTCTGGGTTTCTGAAATGATTGTCAACCTTGGGTCTCAACCGTCAATTTCTTTCTTCCTCCTTCTATCCCAACTAACATTTGTCCATTAGCTCTCTCTCTCCCTCAAATTGCCCTACACACAAAAACAAAACTGGTATCATTAGTTACTTTTAAAATAAGTGGCTAGAAATAAAAAGGGAATGCAAAGTTCAAGTTAGGTACCCTCTAGACCTTTGGAAACTGCCACCCAAAAAATGATGCCCAAGTTCAGCGTTAAGTGTTATCTATTAAACGCTTCACAAGAACCACGTTATAGTATCAGTCTAGATGTTTGCCAACAGATAAATGGATAAAGAAAATATGTCCAGCATGGTTGGAGAAATGGCTCAGAGGATAAGGAAGACAAGCATATCCCATTTTCTCTCATAAATGGATTCTAAATTTTGTGTGTATGTAACATATATGTCTATATGTATCGTTTATGTATACATAAATATTTATATGCATAAAGGATCCTTATATGTAAGTACATAATGTGAAAGTAAAAGCAGGGATGTGGAAAAGAAAGAGGACCAGTAAGAAAGGAGAGAGACTGTGATCAAAGTACACAATGTATTTCTCTGTGCTGACTAGTCGTTTAGTCAACTTGACACATGGTGGAGTCATCTGGGAAGGGGAACCTTAATTGAGAAACCGCCTTCATCAGATTGGCCCGCGGGTCCAGTTTGTTGTGAGGACATTTGTTTGATGACTAACTGATCTGTGAGGGCCTGGCTCACTGTGGGTGGTGCCACTCTGTAGGAGCTTCTGGGGTCTTTGAGAAAGCAGGCTGAGCAGGCCACGGGGAGCAAGCAAGTAAGCTGACAATTCTTCATATCCTCTATCACACCTTTTAGTTTAAAATTGTTTTATTTAAAAATTTTTGAAACATTTATTTTATTTTAAAAACATTTCATTGATTTTTTTTTTTGGTGAATTTTGCATCACACATCCAGTTATCTCTCTGTCCCTTTCTATCTGTCCTTGACCCTTGTAATTCCCCCCAAAAGATCTTGCCCTGAATCTGCACTGTGTCGTAGTGTGTCCCACAGTGTATACCCTATGTCCACACTTTGCTTGCAAATGTTCGTTTCAATGAGTCATTGGTTTGGTCAGAGGCCTCTGTCTTCTGTTACACTATCAATACTGGATCCTTGCTGGGACTCCTGTTGGATATCCCGTTGCCCTGTGTCATGGAGATCCTGCAGTTTGATTCTACAGGACTGCCCCCTTCCCAAGCTTCAGTGGGTCATGGGTGGGGTAGATATTAGAGTCAGCAAACTCAACGTCCTTGATCTGGGCCTGGGTGGTCTCTGAGTTAGTCAGTCAGCCAGCTCTCCTGGGCCCACACCAGGGTGAGCTCTCTAACTCTCTTGCCCTCCCTGCCAGCTCACCTGCACCCACACCACCAGGGCCAGCTCTACCGTGCTGCCCAAGTAAAGTGCAGGGAGCTCTCATACCCCATTTTAAACTAGCCCTTCTATCCATGAAGTTCATCCTTCCTGGTGGTTCCAAAATACTTCCCCAGGTCCCAATCTGAGAATCGCACCTTCCCTTCTTTGTTTCCTGATGATCAGGCTACCCATCTTAGCCGCCTTCTGAAGTTGTGAATATAGCTGGTTTTTGTTTTTGTTTTCAGATCTGTTTTATGCCTTGTCCTACTTCATTCTCTGTTTCTGTGAGAAATACCATGATTGACCTAGGGAGAAGGGGTAAAGCACACACTCAGTGCAGAAGCTTGAAGCAGAAGCCATGGGAAGATGTGTTTACTTGTTTGTCCCAGGGCTTACTTCAAGCTACTTTCTTACACAGCCCAAGCTCACATGCACAAGAATGCTAACAGTCGTCATGGGCCGGGCCCTTACGTCTACTGGCAACCAAGAAAATGCACCATAGACATGTACACAGACCATTTAGACAGTTCCTCAATTGACAATTTGCCTAGGCACACACTCTTCTCATGTATGTCCAGGCAAATTATCAATAAATCTAACCAGCACAGGCCCCTTAATTTGAAGTAGTTCACATGATGAAATCTTAGTAAGTGGTTTCTGAATGTCAAAAAAATCTTTGTGATATCAAGAAATCCAAGCTTAGAACTGGGTGGGTAGGCGCCATTGTCGTCGTTGGTGTTCATCATGGTCATTAAGAAGAGCCAAGTTTAATAGACTCTCTATATCAGTGCTGTGGACCACCAGCTTTGCTACAGGACCATGCAGAGGGCTCGACATGATGCAATTCTCAGGGCTTAGGCTGAGTTCCACTAATTCAGAGTTAGCCCTGGGAAGCTAAAGCAAAGATCCCAAAGTCATTGTATGCTCATTGGGGTTTGATAGCCCCTAATCTGATCGGTTCCTTCAAGCACAGGGGTTGAGTAGAGGCAGAGAATCCCTGAGGACTCTAGGCCTGAAGTTTGCTCAGTGTTCTTTCGCTTCTGCTTGTCCTTCTCCCCTGATGCCCAGCTTCATCCCCGTGCCTGGCATGCCTCACCCTCCTGGCACACAGTTCGTCCTGTCTCCCCTTTCAGGACTCTGGCAGCTGAGCTGTCAGACTCTGACACCCTACAGAGACTGGCACTACCCGCCCACCCTGTAGGCTGCAGAGAGTGCCTCAGACTTCAATAATAACCTCCTCTTCTTCGAGTCTCCCCTTCTTCCCGGTAACTGCTGCAGACCAGTGATTATCCTCTGTGCTGTAGACACGGGGATCCTGTAGCAGGGAAATGTTGAGACTTGCATAAGCCACGGACATATTAATAGATTTAATTTCAAAAGCCTTATCATCCAACTTGGCACTCCCACGGACCATTATGTCAATCAGCAAGTCAATCAATTAATCATCAAGAATTTACTGCATGCCAGTTAGATATCCAGAAGTGTCTTGTTTATCGTCTGCTAGCTACACTGGGCCCTGTGCAGGGCTGGGTTCGGTGTCCTTACATTATCCCTGATCTAGGATCTAATTCTGTATCATGCCGTCCATAGCTGGCTGCCTTCATGGTCATCCCAGGCTGCTGAGCTATATTTTACATGAACGTCATTGTTTACTGCATAATTCTGTTGCCCTTAATAATGTGAACAGAGGGGTAGGTCATCTGTTTAATCCTCCGAAGTGACTGGCCATGCAGCAGTCACCAACTCTACTAGACTCTCCTTGGACTGTTCATTAAATTAAAATGAGAAAGTCTAGAATGGCAGGAGACATGGCTGAACGTATAAGAGCACTAGCCGCTCTTGCAGAGGACCCGGGTTCGGTTCCCAGCACTTACCTGGCTGCTCACAACCATCCATCCACAGTTCCAGTTCCAGGGGATCTGATGCCCTCTTCCAGCCTTCACAGGCACCAGGCACATACATGGTGCACAAACTAATATGTAAACAAAACACTCATACACATCAAATAAATAAATCATCTTTAAAATTTGAAATTCTACAGATGAGTATAAAGCTTTATGAAAGAAACCTTCCTCCTTCCTACAAACCCATGTACACCCAAAGCCCCAATTTTTATCCACAAAGACATTTCATTTGTAGAGTTCAGAGTCCTTTTACAGATTGGGGTTATTCTTTAAATGGGGTACATTCAACCTGCAGCCCATGGGCAGCATGCAACCCAAGATAGCTATGAATGTGGCCCAACACATTTGCCCACAAGGTCA